>NC_041389.1:195772668-195827294 GCF_002162155.2 Triticum dicoccoides | reverse complement strand
CCTTGCCAACTACTTCCCACTGGTGCTCAAGCCCAATGTCAGATCCTGGCTCATGCACTTGCCGGACAACTCCATATCCTCTTGGGCTGATCTATGCCATCAGTTTGTCGGCGCCTTCACAGGCGGCCACAAGCCTCATGGCCAAGAAAGCGATCTTCATCTGCTCGCCCAGAAGGAAGGAGAGCCCCTGCGCAAATATATTCAGAGATTCAGCCGTGTGCAGCACAACATCCCAGATGTCCACCCTGCCGTGGTCATCAGCGCGTTTCATCAGAACGTACGAAACCGCAGGATGCGGGAGGAGATGGCGATGTGCAAGATCAGAGACGTCAGTGAGCTATATGCCCTGGCCGATAAGGTGCACGTGCTGAAGAGGGGAGGAAACTCCCCGGAGAGAATACAGGAGCAGGAGGGTCTAACAGTGAGGATGCTGCCCCGGCAAAGAAAGGCCGGCGGCGGAACAACAGGAAGAAAAAGGGCAAAGAAATGCTAGTTGTTGAGCTGTCCGGCAATGGAGGTGGCGCAAGAAAGCTAAAGCTGGCAGCTACGGCAAGGAGATCCAGGCTGTGGCGGCCGCCGACAAGCAGGACGGCTCCGGCAAGCAGTACTGCAAGATCCACCGCACCAAGGGCCATGATCTTTAGAGCTGCAAGAAAGTCGAGCAGCTTGTCGAGCAGCAGAAGGCTGAGTACGAGCGACGCGACAAGGAGAAGGCCCAGGAAGGTGCTGGAGGAGCCAGCAAGAAACGCCCCGGCCGGGGAGGACGCCGCGGCAAGGCCAAGCAGCGGCAAGGAGACAGACCTCCCCGCGGCCGCGACAAGGACGAAGATGACGACGACGATGAAGACATGGATGATGACGAGGCCGATGAGCAGGAGTTTCAGAAAGCCACAGAGGTCTTGTGCGTTGACGGCGGTGCTTCTTTGCATACTTCACACCGCCAGCTCAAGCAGTGGATGCGGGAAGTCAATACAGCAGAACCATCCGTAGAGTCACGCAAGCCTCTGAAATGGTCCAGCACGCCTATCATCTTTGATATTGAGGACCACCCTGATCGCATAACTGCGGTTGGGTGCTTGCCGATGTTGGTTTCACCAACTATCCGCAACCTCAAAGTCACTAAGATGCTAGTTGATGGGGGGGCCGGCTTGAACCTGATCTCCTCCGCGGTACTCCAGAAGCTCCAGATCCCTGACAGCGAGCTCGAAGAAACCGGTGCATTCCAAGGAATCAATCCTGGAAGGAGCAAGCCGAAGGGAAAGATCACGTTGCCGGTCACTTTTGGCAGAGAGTTGAACTTCAGGACTGAGAGGGTCACTTTTGACGTTGCTGACTTTCCATTGCCCTACAATGGGATACTCGGCCATCTAGTGCTCGCCAAGTTCATGGCAGCCTCTCACTATGCATACAACATGCTCAAGATGCCAGGACCGATAAGTGTCATCTCTGTCCCTGGCGACAAGAAGGATGCTCTTATCTGCGCCGACAAGATCTACCGAGAAGCAGCAGCCGCAACAGATCACAGATCACTTGCCACTGTAGCTCCCGGGGGGAAGAAGAAGACCAAGTTCGGCAAGAGCTTTGATGCCCACTCCGGCAAGCGCACCTCTTCAGAGTGCTGCGCTACCGTCGAGGACGCACCATCGAGCTCCACCGGCAAGTGTAAGAAGACGATGGCAGATCCACCAGAGACCTAGAAGGTGTCCGCCAAGGAGGACGACACTGGTGGTACCTTCACCATCAGTGCCACTCTTGACCCTAAATAGGAAAGCGCGCTCGTTGCTTTCCTGCGGGCGAATGTCGTCGTGTTTGCGTGGCAACCGTCTGACATCCCCGGTGTTCCCAGGAAAGTAATTGAGCACCATCTTGCTGTTTGTCCTCATGCGCGGCCCGTCAAGCAGAAAGTCAGGAAACAAGCAGTGGAGCGCCAAGAGTTCATTGCAGAAGAAATCAAGAAGTTGGAAGCAGCAGGCCTTGTCAAAGGAGTGCTCCATCCCACGTGGTTGGCCAATCCTGTAGTCGTGCGCAAGGCCAACGGAAAATGGAGGCTTTGTATAGACTTTACCGATGTCAATAAAGCTTGTCCCAAGGACCCATTTCCCTTGCCATGCATAGACCAGATTGTTGACTCCACAGCCGGATGTGATTTGCTTTCATTTCTTGATGCATACTCAGGATACCATCAGATCTTCATGGCAGAAGAGGATGAGGAGAAAACCGCATTCATCACCCCATGTGGCACATACTGTTTTGTACGGATGCCTTTTGGTTTAAAGAATGCTGGTTCCACATTTGCAAGAGTAGTCCATGTCGCTTTTGAGCCACAGATACACAGAAATGTGGAAGCCTACATGGATGATATAGTGGTCAAGAGCAAGGACAAGGCTACTCTGATTCAAGATTTAGACGAAACTTTCGCAAATCTGCGCAAGATCAACCTCAAGCTTAACCCCGAGAAGTGCGTGTTTGGAGTCCCTTCCGGCAAGCTTCTCGGGTTCTTCGTGTCTCAGCGGGGAATTGAAGCCAATCCCGACAAGATCAAGGCCATCGAGCAGATTGAAGCACCAAAGCGCGTCGAGGATGTACGAAGGCTTGCCGGTTGCGTGGCTGCTCTCAGCAGGTTTATCTCTCGCTCTGCTGAGCGCGCCCTGCCATTTTTCAAAATATTGAAAAAGGCAGGTCCAATGAAATGGACTCCGGAGGCGGAGGCTGCGCTGCAGGACTTGAAGAGATACATGTCCTCCACTCCAATACTTGTCGCACCTAAGCCACAAGAGAAGTTGCTGCTGTATCTAGCGGCAACCAATCAAGTGGTTAGTGCTGCGTTAGTAGCGGAGAGGGAGGCGGATGATAAGCCAGCAACCACGGCAGACACATCCGGCGACAAGCAGGGGACTTCGCCGACAAGCTCAGGTCCCGACAAGGATGGATCTGTGCAGGTGCGCAAGGAGGTGCAGAAGAAAATGGTGCAGCGCCCAGTTTACTTTGTCAATTCCCTTCTGCAGGGGGCTAGGTCAAGGTATTCTGGTGTGCAGAAGTTGCTTTTCGGCCTTCTCATGGCCTCGAGAAAGCTGCGCCATTACTTCCAAGCACATGAGGTCACAGTTGTCACTCGCTTTCCGCTGAAGAGGATACTGCAGAATCCAGAAGCAACAGGCAGGATTGTCGAGTGAGCGCTAGAACTGTCAAGCTTTGGCCTCAAGTTTGAGAGCACTTCAACTATCCAAAGCAGAGCATTGGCAGAGTTCATAGCAGAGTGGACGCCAACACCAGATGAAGAAATTCCAGAAACGAGCATCCCCGTCAAGGAGGCAAGCAAAGAGTGGCTGATGTACTTTGATGGTGCCTTCTCGCTGCAAGGCGCCGGTGCTGGCGTGCTGCTTGTCGCACCCACCGGAGAGCACCTCAAGTACGTAGTCCAGATGCACTTTCCCAAGGAGCAAGCAACAAACAATACTGCAGAGTATGAAGGTTTGCTTGCCGGTCTCAGGATCGCAGCAGACCTTGGGATCAAGAAGCTCATTGTCAGGGGTGACTCACAGCTTGTCGTACGCCAAGTGAACAAGAATTATCAGAGTCCGTTGATGGAAGCTTATGTTGATGAAGTAAGAAAGCTAGAAGAGCACTTTGACGGCCTACAGATGGAACATGTTCCAAGAGCTCAGAATGACATTGCCGATGGCCTGTCAAAGTGCGCCGCACTAAAGTTACCTGTGGAACCAGAGATCTTTGTGCTCAAGCTGACTCAACCATCTGTAACACCATCGACTGGATAGAGCAAGAAAAGGAAGTTGGTTTCTGGTGACTACTTTCCGGCAGAGCTCCCCGAGGCCGCCGCCAAGAAGGTCCCCAAGATCAACACCAAGAGTGCTGAGGAGCAGTCTGCTCCGGCAAGCCTTAGGGTTTGTTCCGTTGAAGCAAACGCTCCCGACAAGTTTTGCTCCGGCAAGCTTGCCGGGGAACGTCAAGCTCCGGCTGAGCCGCAAGTTCTTGCCGTAGAAGCGGATGTTCCCGTAGCAGCAGATGTGCCTTTAGTCCTGGTTGTCGAGCCGCAAGCTCCAGCATGGGCGCAGCAGATTGTCCATTTCCTTCAGAAGGGAGAACTTCCCGAAGAGCAAGAAGAAGCGGAAAGAGTAGCCCGGCAGTCAAGTATGTACAAGTTTGTCGACAACACACTGTACAGAATAAGACTCAACGGTGTGAAATTGAAGTGTATTCGCTGGGAAGATGGACAACAGCTGTTGGCAGAGATACATGGAGGCATATGTGGTCACCACATTGGCGCAAGAGCACTTGCCGGCAAAGCGTTCCGGCAAGGTTTCTTTTGGCCAACAGTCCTCCAGGATGCAACTGCACAAGTAACCAAGTGTGAAGCGTGCCAGTTCCATTCCAAGCAGATACACCAGCCAGCTCAAGCTCTCCAGACGATCCCTTTATCCTGGCCATTTTCGGTCTGGGGGCTGGACATCCTCGGTCCCTTCCCCCGAGCTGTCGGGGGCTTTGAGTACTGGTATGTTGCAATCTACAAGTTCACAAAGTGGCCGGAAGTGGAACCAGTGAGGAAGGTGACAGCACAGTCAGCAGTCAAGTTCTTCAGGTCGATTGTTTGCCGTTTCGGGATCCCTAACAGGATCATCACCGACAACGGCATGCAATTCACGAGCCGCACCTTCATGCAGTACGTCCAAGATCTTGGCGCCAAGGTCTGCTTCGCTTCTGTTGCTCATCTGAGAAGCAACAGTCAAGCGGAGAGGGCAAATGCTGAAGTGCTGCGAGGACTCAAGACCAGAACCTTCGACAGGCTGCGCAAGTGCGGAAGAAACTGGATCGAGGAGCTGCCGGTGGTTCTTTGGTCGATCAGGAAGACACCAAATCGAGCCACTAGCCAGACACCTTTCGCTCTAGTCTATGGAGCAGAGGCAGTTCTCCCCACAGAACTCGCATACGGGTCGCCTCGAGTGCTCGCTTATGATGAGCTTGAGCAAGAGCAGCTGCGACAAGATGACGCGCTGCTCCTTGAGGAGGACCGTCTTCAGGCCGCTGTACGAGCTGCTCGATATCAGCAAGCTTTGTGCCGCTACCATAGCCGCAAAGTTAGTGCCAGAAGTTTCGAGGAAGGCGACCTTGTTCTTTGGCGCATTCAGTCCGCCAAGAATTCCAACAAGTTGACGCCGAAGTGGGAAGGCCCTTATCGGGTGAAACGAGTCACTAGGCCTGGCGCTGTCCGCCTTGAGACCGAAGATGGCATTCCGGTGAGCAACTCCTGGAACATTGAACATCTTCGTAAGTTTTACCCATAGGGCGTGGTTGCCGGAAGCTGTTCCGGCAACCACCTTTTGTACAAGTCTTGCCGCTGTTGCATGTAATCCTTCGTTCAAAGCCGGGCGCAGACCCCGTGCATAAATAAAGTTCATGTGCTCCGCACATCTTGTCAATTTCATGCTTTCTTTCTTTTCGCATACATTATCTGACACTTTGTGCAGCACCTGCCTCCTGTAAGCAATAACGAGCCGTAAGGCTCCATATCATTATTTTCTCTTCTTTCTCTTTCTTAAAAGAAGGAAAGGTTCCCTCGCACACAAGTTTGCCGGGGGGAGAGGAGAAGATAATGGTGTCGACTAGGCGTCGTTCAAGAAAAGTTTCGCCTTGCCGGGAAGCAAATGACAGAAAAACTAAGTTGCCAAAGTTTGAGCAATCAGTTTTTAAATTTTTTTTAAGTTCTCTTCCTCGAACGACCGTACTTTGTATGAAAAACCTGTGCGCGGAGGAACCAACTCGTAGCTAGTTGCGCCCTTACTTTGTTTTGAGTCCGCTCAACAACTTAAGTGAGCTGCGACTAGTTGCGACAAGGTTTCTTGTCGGTAGCGTCCCGCACTCAGCGCTCGCGGCAAGGGTGCCTGCGCCGGCAAGTTCCCTAAAAAGCGTAGGGTAAAAACATACAAAGGAAGGAATCAAGTAAAGGAAATAACATAGCAGTCAATACCCAGACTTATATTACAAGATAGCTTGCCGCAACTCTAACGGGTTGTTGTCGTAACATGACTAGCAGCGGCAAGAAAAGAAGAAAACGGGCGGCCTAATCCACGCGGCCACCATCGACCCTCTTGACCTCATTCACCTTGTCCACAATGGGTGCGACAAGGGCTTTGAGCGCTTCCAGATCAGCATCTGCCGGCAACTTCTTGAGGACGTTGGTGAAGTTGAGGCCTGGATTGCGGAAGGCCACTTTCACCAACACCTTCTCCAGAACTCTGGCGCAGATCGTGCGCGACTCGTCGGCCAGCTGCTTTGGGATCTTCTCTCGGAGCTGCTGGAGGGCTGTCGCCACGCCTTTAAAGAACAGGGTGAGCTTGGCGCTGGGTTGGAGGTTCTCATCGGAGGAGTACCCAAAGTCCTCCACTCCCAGCTGCGCCAGCTCCCCGTCAATGACTGCAACGATGTTCACGAGGCCCTCCGTCCAGAGCTCCACCGTCTCCTTGAAGGTGTTCTGGGTTTCGGCGGCCCTCGTCAACAGCGCTTCGTTGCCCTTGATCTCCTCCTTCAAGGCCACCTCCCGCTCCTTGGCGTCGTCCAGCCTCTGAGTCAAAGTGGCCAGCTTCAGCTCAAGATCAGTGTTGGAGTCCTTGGCGGCGCTCAGCTCCTTTCCCTTCTCGACGAGTTGACCCTGCAGCTCACCATGGGCGAGGGCGTCCTTCTCGTGCTCACGCTTGAGCGCGGAAAGCTCCTCGCCGCTCGCCTTGAGAGCGGCCTCCAGCTGCGCCACCTTTGTCTCCAATTCCTTCTTGGCGGCCTCGGCAGCTGCGGCCACGTCCTTTGCTTCCTTGAGAGCCCCGCCAAGTGCTTGCTCGCGCGCGACAAGCTCCTCCTCGTGGCTGTCAAGGTTGACTTTCTGCTGCGCCAGCTCACCCTCCCGCGCAAACAGCTCCTCGGCGGCAAGCCGCTGTTGCTCTTCGGCTTCGGCCTTCTCAGGAATGAATGCCTTCCGCACCTCGACGAGCTGCGCCCGCTCCTCTGCAATGGACCGGAGAGCTTCCTGATTGCGCTCCCGGAGCTCCTCCACGCGCTTCTCAATGTCTGCTCCCGCCTACGCGACTAGCGCTTCCCGAGACTCCACCTTGGCTTGTCGGGCGCGGTAGAGCGACACCAGTTTCCGGAGCAGTTGCTCCTCCTCAGACTCGCCACTGCTGCTGCTTGGCGCGTCAACTAGTGTCAGCCCAGCGGAGGCGAGCACCTCCCCATCAAAAGCTTCTCCTTCAACCGGCGCCCTGGAGCTTGAAGCCCAGGGGAGCTTGATGAAGACACCGTCGCCGGCCTTCAGATAGGCGCTGGGCTGGGGCTCCTCGGAGCCTGGCGCTGCGGCAGCGGCGGAGGGATCGGCGGTCGGTGTAGCGTCTGGCGCTCCTGCGGCCTCAGGGCCGTCAGTGCGATCGCCGGATCCCTCGCCAGCTTCTGCGGCGGCAGCCTTGGCGGCCTCTTCGCCGGCGGGCTCGTCAGCGCCGGCTCCTTCTTCGGTGGCCGTGGCATCATCAGTATCGCCGCGCACGTTTTCCTTGCCGCCCGCCTCGGTCTCCATCTGCTCCGTGGAAGGTGGATCTGACGACCGGAGAAGGAGGAGAAGTCAAGCAAATATTCAACAAGAAAAAATCAGAAGAAGAACACAAGGGAAGTTTCAAGCAAGGGATTACCTGTACTGGGATCCATGGTCATGGGCTCCACCACCGAGGGGTCGCTGGTGCTACCCCTTGCCGGAGACTCCTCCCTTGCCGGAGATTTCTCCCTTGCCGGAGAACGCTCCCTTGCCGGGGAATCCTCCCTTGGCGGTGTAGTGGAAGCAGATGGCACGTCGGAGGCGGTTTCCGAGCCCTCCTGGTGAAGCTTTTCTGCTCCTACACAAACAAACCAACAGTCGGATGTCAGCAAAGAAAAGAACACCCATGCACGCCCAACAGCGGGAAATAAGCTGTATACTTACGCTGGGGGCTGCGCTGGGGGCTGCCTCGGGGTGTAGTTGCCGGGTCCGGCAAGGTGGTCTCGGGCACACCCCCTGCAGTCACGGTGGGCTCGTCCTCGATGATAACCACCGGAACCTTGGCTCTCTTCGCTGCTCTCTGGGCCAGGGTCCTGAAAGGGAACAAGGTTCAGAGTAAAGCAGATCAGATACAAGACAGAAACAGCAAAAATTGAAGAACTACAAATACTACAAAGTTTCTTACTCGTCTTCTTCCTCGTCGGAGCTGAGCGCGGAAAGGTCGAAGTCCGGCCCACCCTCGGCGCGACGAGGCGGAGGAATAGGATCCCTTGGCCGCTTGGCGGGCGCAGTGGTGGTGGCCCGAGAAGACCCCGCTCCAGTTGCCGCAGCGGTGCGAGGCGCTCCCGCGGCGACATCGCTTGTCGCGGTGGAGCGTGTCGCGCGGCGTGACGGCTGCTGACTCGTTTGCCGCCCCGCTGCGTCCCCGGCCTTGCGAAGACGCCTTCTTGGTGGAGTTGGGGGCTGCGCTGGGGGCTCCGCCTGCGGCAAGCGGCCTGGAGATGGCGGGCCGCTCGCACCCTCGGCGGGCTCGCTCGACTCGGCGTCAGGCGCGGCAAGCTCTTCCTCGCTGTCAAGCCACTCTCGCTCGGCAAGGCTTGCCGCCTCTTCTGCCTCTGCCTCCTCCACGGTGAACCCGAACTCTCCCGCGGCAGCGGCTGCCGCCGCCTCTTCCGCCCTGGTGGCGATGCGCTGCATCTCCTCCTCAGTGGTGTCGCAGGTGAGGCTCCTCTGCTCGTCGGCGCGGACCGCCACCTCCACCAGGCTGTCGAAGAACTGCTGCACAACATCGTCCGCTGGCTCTTGCCACGTTGGGACAAGACCATGCGAGTCGCACAGCGGCATCATCGCGCGGATGCGGTCGAGCGAAGAATTGTTGCATAGCTGGACGACCCCCGCCGGCAGCCTGAACCACTCTGGATGTTGGGAGTCGTGCTTGAACAGCTCCTTGAGCATCGCATCCAATTCCAGCACGGTGAAGTTAAAATTGAGGCCCGGGCGCAGCCTCATGATATCCGCCGGACCACCGAACTCCCAAGCGGGTCTCCTCCTCTCTTGCAGGGGGGCGATGCGGCAGCGGAGAAAGTTTGCGCCTACGGCGCCCACGGTAAGCCCGGCAAGCCTGAGCCGCAAGATCCGGGTGGTGGCGATCTTCAGCCTATCGTCTTCCGCAGCCAAGCTGCTCCAATCGCCGCCACGCACTACTGGGACTTGGCGCAGGGCGGTGAATGGCTGCGGGTTCTCCTCCATGATCCAACACCAATCCGCTCTCCACTCCTCCCATTTGCTGCGGAGCTCCCCCTCCAGATACGCCTCCTTCTTGTCGGCCCTCGAGATCCAGGCGATCCCGCCGGATAGAGGCTCTCCTCTCTCGACCCGGGGCATGAAGTAGTGGAGGAAAAGGGCTACATTTGGGTGGACTCCGACAAAGTTTTCGCAGAGATGTGCAAAAACTGCCATGGTCAGAACGGCGTTGGGGGTGAAGTCAAGGAGGTGAAACCCGTAGGTGTTCATGATGTCACAGAAAAACTCCGAGAAGGGCGGGCAGAGCCTGCAGTAGAAGAATAGTGGGAAGAAGGGATATCCGTATGGGGCCCGTTTCGAAGCGGCGGCGGAGAGTACCTTCGTGCGCGGATGCGCTCGCGTCTCCGTCGACCAGAAGAGGTAGAACCACTCCCTCAGCTCCGCCGCGTCGAGCTCGGAGGGGAAAGTGGCCCGCTTTTTCGCAGCGCCTCGAGCCGCAGCGCCTCGGCCGACTTCGCGACCTTCCTGGTCTTCGGAGCCATGGCAAAGGTGGTGGAAGAGATCGACGACGTTGGTGGCGACGACGGAGATGGGGGGCGGAGCACTGCTCTCTCTCAGAGGGGGGGAGCAGCGGAGATTTTGGAGTAGTAACCGGCGAGATGGGCGACTGCCTCTATTTCCTCTGCTTATAAAGAGGGAGGGGGCGAACGTTACGCTTTTCCGAATAAAGAAACCACCCACGATCTCTCCCACGACGCCGCATTCGACGCGTGATGTTCGGGAGGGCGCGGTGGATACGGAGTAGGAAACGGCATGACCCAGGTCGCGCATGCCCATGCCCTGTTTTGGGTCTGGCCCAACAGCGCTCGGCACCGTGTGTGGCCCAGGCCCGGGGGCTCCTATCGGTGTACTAGAGTAGTGGTACCCTAGTATCCCGAACTCGTGCACGGGCAGTCGTAGCACCCCGCGGCAAGGCTTGCCAGGCGACCGCCAAGATCCTCCGTGGCTCCTTAGGAGCCGGGAAGCCATTCAAGAACAAAGTATTCAAGCCAAGAAGACAAGGCCCTGGCAAGAGGAGCTTGCCGGGAAGGCCAGCCGAGGCGTCTCAAGAAAGCTTGCCGCGACACGCAACGCGTCCCGGCAAGGCTCGGCGAGCGACAAGCTCCCGGGCCCGACAAGACAACAACCGCGGCAAGGCACTTGCCGCGGCAAGCGGCCACTCCGCACCCGCGCTCCAGCACATCCACCAACGTGTCGCCCTGGAGGCCTTTTCAGGCGCGCGTGGCGGGAGGCTGTGCAGCCAGCGGTGCATGGTGGCAAGCGGCGCTGACAAGAAGGCCATCGTGGCGAGCGGTGGCGTCCCTGACGGTCTCTTTTTGCACTGTTTGGGCGACACAGACGGGTATTTAATGCCTTTGTCCCCTGCCGTCAGGGTTAGGTGTGATACACTGTATCTACAGTATAGGTAGTTGTACCTACCGCATCTCTTTTTCCGTTTTTGCCCTTTGTCTGCGTTGCCACCTGTCGGTGACCCCTTGAGCATATAAAAGGAGGCCCATGCGCAACGTAGAGGGGGTTCGGCTCATTCGAAAGCCAGGAACACTCTCACGGTCGGTCTGGTAGCTCTCATCGCTCCTGAGCATGAACTCAATATACACATACAAGCAGCAGTAGGAGTATTATCTCTCCGGAGAGCTCCGAAGCTGGGTAAACTGCTCGTGTGCTCCGCCTCGATCTGCTCTTTGTACGATCTCCGCCCCCCGCCGAACCGAAAGGGGCTCGGTCCGCCAGTCCCATAGGTGTTCGTGGATCAGTTTCCCCGACAACGCTTCAATAGTCTGGACGTTGTACACAGTCCGGCTGTCCGGATACCCCCTAATCCAGGACTCCCTCAGCTGGTGCCAGTGACAAGAACATCTTCAGTTTCTTCAACCGGCTTGGCAGGGTTCGGCGGTTTAGCTCCGGAAGAGTCAATAGTCATAGGGTCCACAGGGATCTCTGGTTTCTCTGGTGGTACTTCATCATACATATTTTCAATATTTTGGATTGAAGCTTCGGATTTTGGCGGTTTATTCTCCGGTTCATGAACCTGGGGGTCATCGGTTGGCTTGACTATCTTGGCTTTTTTGCTTGGTTTAGCCTTACCACTAAAAGAAATAAAAAGTTCATTATGAAGTGTTGGCATAGTTGAAATGATAAAGTTAAAAATCATTACCCAGGAGCAGTCTTGAAAGCCGGCAGCTAAGTTCCGTGTGAGTCGCCAAAAGAGGAATTCTAGGTTCCCTGGTAGTTTGAGTCTGAAGGATTAAGTGGACGGCGAATAAGACCTGCCTTGGGATAAGAAGAGTTTGAAGTTTGAGGCACCCCTTTCCGGTGCTTGCAAGCTAGGGTGTTGGGTAAGCCAGAGGATAGCTCTCCGCCCCCACTGTTTCGGGTCTGGCACCGGGTCTCATGCTGTTGTTGCTTCAAAAGAAAGTTTGGATCCAAGTAAGCTAAAGGGTGTGAAAATCTTACTTTCTGGGTCACACGTCGAATTTTCTCTCTTGGCAAAGGCTCTGAACCGGAGGAAATGATAGTTACCGCATCATCATCCACCTGGCTGGCCTTCGTGTCATCCTGAGAGAGGTCAGCGTCAATAAGATGTATAAAGAATGAGCCAAGGGAGTCAAGTTCTACCTCCGACTCATCATCATCATCATCATCATCAAGATCAAAGAGTTATGAGACATCAGTTTTCTCTTTGCGCTTTTTAGGGGCCTTGGTTTTGGTCCTGGGCTTTTTAGCCGCCTTCTCCTTCTCTTGGTATTTCTTCTTCAAGAAGGCAAAGTCGGCCTGTGCAAATCAAAGTGAAAATAAGGGATATGCAGTTTATATAAATAGAACAGTGAAGTGTGAACTGATCACTTACAGAAGGAGCCGGGTTAAGAACGCAGAAAGGGTTCAACCCTATTTTACTGCAGCTCTCGAAGGATTCCCCAAGCAAGCTCTTGGTCATGTCATTGATGCCTTTGTTATCCAAATGCACTAAGCTGTGGCGTAATGGATCCTTGGTGTCACCGGTGTATGTGCACATTAACTCGGGCCGGCGGCTTAAGGGTATAATTCTCCATGCGACCCAACAACGACTAGGTCGATGTCGGTCAGTCCATTGGCAAGCAAAGCTCTTATTTTTTAGAAGGTGGCTCTGTACTTGGCCCATTGTGCGGTTGTGAGCCATCCTGGAAGGGGATGCACGGGGCTAAGCCGGTCCTCGCGGGAGCCCGATAGAGGGTTCTCATCCAATTGAGAAGTGTCTTGGCACTAGAACCAAGTTTGGTTCCAGTCTTTGGGATGACTGGAAAGTTTGGTTGTAGGGAAAACTGCATCTCTTTGGTGCTAAATAGAAATTCCACCAAGCTCTAGGTTGGGTCCATCTGTGAACTCATTTTGGCGGTTCAGATAAAAATACTCTCTGAAGAGGTCAGCGCTGGGTTCTTCTTGAAGGTATACTTCGCAAAAAACTTGGAGGTTGCAGATATTAGACACGGTGTTGGGTCCGATGTCTTGAGGATGGAGCTGAAAGAAATGCAGCACGTCGTGGAAGAACTTCGACCCAGGCGGAGAGAAGCCCTAGTTTATATGATCGGCGAATACTATGACCTTATTAGCCTTAGGTTGAGGTTTGACTGCACCCGGCTCTGGGCCCCGCCAATGGATGATCTCCTTGGGAGCTATGATACCAGTCTCAACATACTCCATAAGTGTTTGTTCCGTTACAATGGATGGAACCCAGTTGTAGGAAGTGACAAAATTAGTCATTTTTTGCCTAAAAAGGAAAATAACGACGAATGATAAGCCACCCAATTAAGATGAAGGGTTGCTATGAAGAATTAAAGGCATTTTTAAGACGGCAAGGTGTGGCTCGGTCTTGATAGCATTGATGAATGTTGGCGGTTTAGAAAGATTCAGATTTATGCCGGTGTGCATCCGGCGGGTTATGGATTACTACTTATGCCGCCATGAAGGGCTAATGGTGTCTGGAGGGTTGTGGTCTATCTCATAAAGTGGACGGACAGTTGCAGTTCACAAGTGGTTATAAGCCTATGAGTAATTTTTTTTGCTAAGTGTTGAACAAACAGGTTTTACAGATCAGTTCTATTGCTTTGGATCTACAACAGTTCAGAAAAGGAAAATAAATTGTAAACCTAAAGTGATTGCAGCAGAAGAGCTCATGAGTTTGGTTGGATCTTATATAGATAAAAGGTATCTACTGTGACTGAAAAGGGATGCTAAACTGATACCGCGCAACCCCAATATCATGCTCAGATCAAACTACAATGGTCTACAGAAAGAAGATGAAGAATAGCGAAAAACTCTGATGAACTGGGCAAACCCTAATGGAGATCTGATACAAGGGAGTTCGAGAATTTACCGATGCTGTTGAACAGCGGAGGAGTGCGGTGATCTCTGGACACGTTCAGGGTGATGCAGCGGCCAAAGTTGATGACGCTGGAGACGGGGCGACGGAGCTCGGGCAGTGCTAGAGCGGCGCGAGAACGAATAGGAAGACACAAGGGCAGGGGTGGAAAATAGAAAAGAGTACCCCCCTTCCCTATTTATAAGGAGATGGATAAATGCCATGCGCGGGAATCGAGGATTCCGAAAAAATGATGATAAGGCTATGCGAACGCCGCGATTTTTGGGTGATCCATTAACACAAAGATCCGTTAAAGATATCCTGGGCTTGTGTGAAATTAATGCAAGATGACATCATGGCGGGTTAATATATTTCTGAGATGTGATGTCATGGCGGGTTATAATGAATTGATAAGGAATCAGTGATGGGAGATTCTGTTAAGACAAGTGATGAAGATTGATGTGAACAAGTTCAAATCAACCCGGGGCCTAATGTTGGGGATATAACTACTAGGTATGACCTGCCCAGGAGGGGCCGGGTCATGCTACGGGCAACTCAAGATGAATAAGCCCAAGAAGATATGAAGATGATTGTTCATAAAGCAAGCTTATTGAGGGCCCAAGACCTAGAGGTGACTTGAGGCCCAAAGGGATGAGCCGCCATATGTTTAACTTGTTCTGTAAGGCAAGTATAGTTAGAAACCGAGCCGGTCACGTTGTGTGAGCCGGCCGGGTCTCTGTAAGCCGCCAGGCCTCAAGCTGTGTATATAAAGGTGAGACCCGACGGCGGGTTAACTCAAGAAATAACAGATCAAGAACTAGGTCAAGCGTATTTGCTCCCTGGTAATCAAAATCCAAGCAATACAACCTAAAGCAGGAGTAGGCTTTTACCTCGTTGAGCGAGGCCGAACCTGGATAGACTCTCTATGTCCTTTGTCCTATTTAACCCCTTCAAGTTAAGCTAGCGGCGATGGCTCCACACCTAAGTCCTCTTGTTAGGGCATCTGTCGTGTTAAGACCATGACAATGACCGAATGTTGTTTGTAGTCGCGGATGAGTTAACGGACATGACGAGGAGTCTCTAAATGGTCGAGAGGTAAAGATTGATACATAGGTGTGGGGACCCTGACTCATAAGTCGAGATCACCGAATGCACGTGTAGAGTGATCCCAGAGATCAATGCACACTGAACACATAGTAGCTGAATAACAAGAGTCTTACATCCATACATACCGTCTTACACAGATTGTGACCATTATGGTCAAGTATTACATAGATAAGCCTTAAGGGCTGAACATCAAATGAAACATAAGCAGCGGAACCCATGCCATCTGCCTTAACCCTACAGGCATTCTGCCTGGGATGCGTCCTAGTTCGCATGTTCATCTCCAAAGAACTCTTCTTCGAACTCCTGCTCTTCCATGCTTGGTAAATTAAATAACCGGTGGCAAGCCAATGAGTACTTTGAATGTACTCGCAAGCAACCCATGATTTGGTTCAAAGTAACAATGCAACTGTACAACAAGTAATCAACCTAGCTTCAAGCCAGTTGAGATGTCCTATCAACTTGTGAGATATGCATCAATGAACATGGGTAACCTTGAGAACAGGTTACAGATATCAACATAAATAGAGTTTGGATCAATGCCATTTCATTCAACATGTCAAGTCACCACCTTGACGCAAATAGCTCTCTTCCACACACACATGCACCGAGATTGTAAAATTTCTGGACATAGTTTAAGTAGCACCTCCCAACTGTCCATGACCTTGGACACAGCTATTCGACTAGTTTGACACTCTGCAGAGGTTCCGCACTTTACCCACAAGATCCGGGAAGCTTTCGTGTCATCCACGATCCCGCAGTACCTCAAGTACTTGGGGGAAGCACCTAATCATTACTTTTCCCTAGACGACACTAACATAGGGTCCACTCGTTGATACACGACCCTCGTATATAGGCAAAAGATCGTGGGACTCTGCCCTTTTCACATTATCACGCATAAACGAAGGGACCAACGGTGTGTCCGGTGCCCTGTGAAAACAGTAATGGCCGCCTATCCAAGCACGACCCCGTCCCGAGAGTGACCTCAAGTCACCCCCGTCACTAGTAATGTGGGCACCATGCTAGTATCAGCCTAAGTAATCAATAATGCCCCGTCCCATAAAGGGGTAGAGTGGTTGCACATGTTTGGTTGGGAAGATAATCACACATAAATCTAATCCATCATTTTACACACACATGCCAAAAGCTTTCTTCGGTACACCAGTTGTTTCTCAAGTGGTGACCTTAGTTCAACATCTCCCAAGGGCATTAGGGGCACCCGATGGGTTTTTTGAAGGAATGTAACCACGAAGAGTTCATGGTACACATGCATCAACTAGTCTCTTGACAATGCAATCATGAACAAGGTAAAGTCATGAGTAGGGGTATGCATCATGTGGTGGTTCACAACAAGTTTACCACCGTCATATTTCATCATCATGCAATCGGCAAAAGGGTACCGATGAACAAGAGGGGTTTCATGGTCAAAGGGTTGCTTGCCTTGTTTGGCTTGGTCTTCAAGTTCTTCAAATCCTTCTTCTGTTTTACGATTTGGCTTGGTCTTCAAGCTCTATCGTCGCAAGAAAATAATAAGAAAATAAGGCAATAGTAAAACAGAAAAACCAAAGTACTCAGAAAAATGTCAACTTTTTTTTGATAAATACTAGGGGGAAATCTAAGAAGGGGAAAATTACTAGTTATGGATTTGGAGTTGTGGAATAGGATAAATGGATTTTCAGAGGGGAATATAAATGCTCAAATTTGAATTTAAATTTGAACAGTGCAGAAAAGTTTGATGGATATTTATGAAAGTTACACCATTAAATAGGAGGGATTTTTAGAGGGATTTAGGAGTTGGAAACATTTAATTTGGATAAATATTTAGTTCTATGGAATTTTTGCAAGTTTCCAAAAAAAGAAGAAGAAGTAGCACTGTGCAACTGGGCCTATTCGGCCACAGTGCAGCAGGTCCAGGGGGAATCCAGCCCGCGCGAGGCTGCCACGTCAAAGGCGTATTTGGGAAATACGCCTCCAGCCAACGCAGCGATCGGTGCGCACGCGTTTATGTTTTAAACCTGACGTGTGGGACCCACATGTCAGTACGTGAGGCTGACGGGCGGGCCCCATGGCCGTCGTCGTCAACCTCGGGCCAGAGAGGGCGGCGAGCTCACCGGCACCGCTGTGGTCGACGACGAGGCGATCTGAGGGCATCGACGTGCTCAGGACGGAGTCGCCGTTCGGGTGGAGGTGGATTTGGTCGCCGGGGTGCTGGGGTTCACCGGCGATAGAGCTTCGGGAGGTGCTTGCCCTGGTCGATTCCGACTGCAATAGAGAGGGGAAAAGAGGGGAAATGGTCAGGGAGGTGAGGTGGTTCCAGATCGAGAGATAGAAGAGGCGGAGAGAGCTTGCACCCCGAGATCGACGGCGGCCCGAGGCGGCGAAGCTTGAGCTTGATCTCGAGCTCGGGCGCTTCTAGAGATAAACTGGGGGGTGCAGGGGGCCTATTTGGAGTGGGAGAGGACGAGTGGTGGTGAGAGGAGGGCTCGGGGATGCCTTATATAGGCGAGCGGCAGTCCACCATGGGCTCGTGTGCCGGCGAGCTCGTGCTCGGCGCTACGGGCCTCGGGAGGGTGTTGTACCGAGTCTAGGGCATTCGTGGGGGTGGACTACGCCTAGGGGAGAAGAGAGGGAGCAGGGAACGCGGCAGAGCGAGTCCCCACACGGCCAGCGACTGGCGCGCTCGGGCGGCGCTTTGTCCGCACGCGATGAGAGCCGAAGAGGGAGAGAGAGGAGGGGCCGAGAGTGTAGCATTCTGCGGATGTTGAGGCGCCTCGGCTGGGGTGAGGGGGAGAGCCGAGGTGGTTGGAGGTGCTTGGCAGGGGGCGGCTACAGTGCGGGAGTGCACTGTAGCGCACTCCAAAGCACCCAAATGGCCGGCATGGCCATTTTCTATGCAATGTGGGCACGGCCAAAGGTGTCTGGTAGCTCTAGGGGGAACTAACGAAGAGGGAGGGGCATTGGATGCCCTGGGGAGCCAGTAGGAGAGGAGTGGGGTTGAGAGTGAGAGAGGGAAAAGGGCTGTCCAGAGGGGTAAATGAGGTGGTTTCACCCCTCAATCATTGAGCTGAGGTGCAGCCATTGTCTCTGGAGGTATAGGAGGACTTGGTGGGGTTGTGGTAAAAAGTTTACCAGTGGAGATTAGTGGAAGAGGTCAAAGTGATGTTTTTGGAAAATTGGCAGAAGGTGTTTGTTGTTGATTTGGGAAAGAAGATGAAATCCTGTTGTCATAAGGCTTGACAGGGTCGAATGGCATGAGAAAATAAGTGGTTCCACCAAGATTGAGGTTATTTGGGAAAAGTTGCCAATGCAACTCCTGTAAACCCTAGAAATCAACAGAAATGAGTTTTGCAAGATCTAGACATGAAAAACTATTCTACTTGATGCACCACTTGGTGTAGTGTCGTCATTTAGGGTTTAGAACATGCCCACAAAGGTTGAGAGCAAAAGGAGAAAGTTGACAATGTAAAGTTGTTCAAATTTGATTCTGGACAGAGAGGGTTTTGAGGCACTTTGATCAACATATCCTTTTCTCCAACTCGTGGCATTTGGTCTAGATGCATAATTAGACCATTGGAGCATGTGCACCAAGTTTGAGAACATTTGGACATGTTTGGAAATGTAGAGTTGCTCAAACTTCAAAATGGACAGAAATTGTTCTGAGGAGATTTGGTGATGTTATGTTGTTCTCCAAGACATGAGGCTTGGCAAGATCATCCAACATGTCATATGTGACATTCTAGAATTTTCTTGGAATTTTTAGAGAATATTTTCTTTGTAAATATTTCAAAATCCTGAAATATCCAGAAAGGGTTTTTGAGGGGATTGACCAATATTTTGAACATGACCATGTGTTGAAACTCTTATATATGGACAATATATATCCACTGAGTTTCCCTAAATTTTCACAAATATTTTGAAAGCATTAAAAATAATTTTAACCTATTAAAGACCATTTCTGGCCTAAAGAAAAAGCCTTTAAATAAAATAGCAGAATAACTTTTAAAATTATCCTTTTGTGGTTTTGGGGAGTCCTATACCTAATAGGAGTCAAACATACTCTTTGAAAGATTTTTCATACCCCAAATCAAGTACTTGCAGTGCAAACCTCAATTCAGGGGGTTTTGGAAAACTAAATTTGGAAAATACTTTTGGCCAAATTATTTTTGTAAGAAAATTCTATATTGTACTATACACATGGTATGATCATTGGGCAGAAGTTTTGGATCAAGGAAATGAAGTATAGAAGGTGATGCTATGTTGACTTTTAAGAGCACTTGAAAACACAGAGAGGAAACCAACTCAAATAAAAAGTCAAATAATGCAAAAGTTTTTGTCAAACCACATTTGATCATGATTTATCATCTTAAGTGTTGTGCCATGAAAATCAGGGTGTGACAGACCTACCCTCCTTACAAGAATCTCGTCCCCGAGATTCCCAAACTAAGCGCGGAAAGGAGTATGGAAACTTGGTTTCGGGGTAGTCTTCACGTCCTCATACTGCTTCTGTTTCCGAGTGGTGCTCCATTGAACCTTGAAGTTCTTGATGGCGTGGATTCGTATATGTCATCCTGCTTGATCCAGATGCAATTGGGGTCTCTCACGTAGGTCATATTGGGCGGGAGGTCGATGGCTTGGTGATCGATGTCCTTGTAGAGACCGGACTAGTTAGAAAGTCGGAAACATTTTCGAAGTGGTGTTTGTGTGTAAAAATTTTGTGCACAGTGGGTGACTCAGGTGGTAACTCTAGCTAGTAGCCGTCTATCCTTCGTCTTGCAGTGACCTCGGAGGGGGTTGTTAAATCTTGGTGTGAGCTTCCCTTTGACATGGAATGCTTGGTTCCTTTGAGAGAAGTGGCTTGCAGATACACCTGGTCTTCGACGCGGATGTTTACTTCTTGACGATGGTGGTTGGTGTAGTTCTTCCTTTTGGACATGGCAGTTTTAAAATGTCTTCTAACCAGCTGAACGACTCTTCTTCCGTTTTCGGGTAGACAAGTATGTTGCCAAATAAAGATGATAACTAACTTGTCCAAGTATTCCATGAAGTCTATGGGGTACGCAAAGTAGGCTGGGGTATTGGTGGTGGTCTTGATTGAGCATTGGCAAAGGTCTTTTTCGTCCTAGAGCCAAAGCCCGTGGTCATGATCCGACCATGTTGTGGTTTGGTGGGGCTTAAGAGTTTTAAGGATTCTAGTGTGCGGGTGAATGTTTATCATCTTATCCTTAAGCACAGTTTCTGAGATGCCAATAGTTCTACCTAGTCTTCACATCATATTACCAAATCATCTCGTATAGGTCAACTCCAATCATCACTCATGTTATTCATATCCTCATGGCTCCCGAGAGGGGGTCTAACAAAATCATACCTTTCAACCATACCCAAACTCATATGCATGGCTATCCTAAGGAAACACGTCGTAAGCCACTCCAAGATCTTGTTTCCTTCCTATGAATCAACTCCAACAGCCCATTAACTTTCATTAATCACTACAAATCCAATGTCGATGGTGTTCCACACGATCTTCTAATGTCCTATAATCCCCAAATACTTGAAAGAGCTATCTCTACTATAGTCAGTCCACCAATTCCCATCTTCGGGGTCAAGTAACTTCCAACCACAAGCTTATATAGATCCCTAAATCAACTCCGACAATTAATCCAATCTCCTAGTTTATTATCCACCGAGAAACATGGTATCATAATTGAGATCATCAGTATAAATCCAATTTAATCTGAACCATGTAGACTTACTCAGCATCTAGACTCCCTTAGGATCACCTATTTAATCCAAATATCATGGCCAGCTATCTTCTATCAATATCCCCTGGCTATGTCAAATCCTTATACCTTCAAGAATTTCATCGCACGATCATAATTGTCCTACAAAATCCAATTTACTCCATGGGTAATGAATACTATGCTACTCTATTAACATGATCCCACCAAGTTCATTAACTAACATGAAAACCTCATAGTCCACCAAAAGTCTCGGATAATTCCTCAAGGTCTCTGATATAAACTCATCAAGTCATTTGTCCTATACCAATATCCTCAAATAGGTCTACCAGTCCGGGTACTACCTTAGGGTGATAATGTGATCGTTCACTATGTCCACTAGTTCCATAATGAACCAGTGCAAGGTTACGGAGGCTTAGTTGGTTCTCTTGCAATCTTGTGGGTTAAGCACTTGGTTAGGAATTTGAGTTGGGTTATCTCGTGAAGTCTCAAAGGGTCTAGGGATGGGTTACCAGTCTTGAGGGGTAAACATAACTCTTCAGGGTTGCACTTGGTCGAGGAGGTTGTAGAAAAGGTCTTCAGTGCTAGCTGGTTGCCAAAGTAGAATCGTTGGTGTATCTTGCCTTGCCGATCTTCAGTTGAGGAGATAGATGAGAGGGAAAAGTAGCATAGAGGAGGGGGATGCCCGAAGGGGTTCTATAGCACAAGTGCAAACAAACAGGTGCCAAAAGGCCACACACAATTCCATTAAGATAAGATAGGTGATATAGTCACATACATGCTGCCTAAGGCAAAAGTGCGACTTATATCAAAACACAAACATATAAGAACAAGCAACACTCAACATGGTTTCATTTGATCAATCATATGGACTCGACTACGCATAGGGGGTACACGACTTATCCTACCCTAGGGGTCCTTGGATTCAGTAGTCATGCTTGCTTCATCACTTTAAGAGAAAGGCGTTCGGTTTTCAGCTTCTAGGTTCCCCTGGGTGCCAATGGACATGCAACAGTCCGCTACTTGTTGGGACACATCCTATTAATATGCCCAAGTTCACCACACCTGTGACATGTGACGGAAGCAACAGGGTTGCTATTCAGTCTTGGGTATTGTCGTAGGGGGCCTGACGATGATCCTCTATGAGGTGGATATGGAAATCCATTCCTATGCCTTCTGCGTGGGGTTTGGTGGCGAGCTCTCCGAAGTTCCTTGATTTGCTGCTCCTGATTAGAAATGTGGGCTCCTAGGGTAGTGATTTGTTGTTCTTGCTCGACCACCTTCTTCTTCTCGAGGCAGCGGAGGTGCAGAAGTGAAGGGAGATCTTGGCGAGCCTTGAGAAATTCTTCGGTAAGGTGACGTAGAAGGTAGTCTCCTGCGTTGATGAAGTGGATTTGGTACTTGAGGGTTGGATCCTCGTCTTCTGGGGAGATCATCAATTGAGTCGGAGCTCCAAATCCGCTCTTGCCAGGTAGGTAGCGGGTGGCATGTTCTTCTTTCATTTCTGGAAGGAGGTCTCGAAGATGGAGGAGTGCTTCGTATGCCACTTGTTGAATGGTTAGGTCTCGTGTTGGCATAGGTGGTCCAACGAAGAACCACCCCTGAGGTGAGGTCTTGGCAGGCACAAAAACCTTGCATAGAACTCCTTCTCGAACACATCATTTTCCAGTTCGTGCAGGGTGTATATGGGCAGCAAGGGATAGTGGCATTGTTGGAGGCAATCTCTTAGGAGTGATGGAAATCCCGTCGTAAGGAGTCTCAAGGGGGCGACGGCCATCTACAAAAGTTGAATAGGAGGGGTCAATACTGAAAATATCCCTCAGTTTTGTGAAATCTCAGAAAAAACACAAGGTATAGGTGGGTTTGATGATTTGTTTTATCCTAACTAATGACCATGCTAACTAAGGCTTCCTACAGTCAGGATGGCTCTGATACCAGCTCTGTGGGGACCCCGACTCATAAGTCGAGATCACCGAATGCACGTGTACAGTGATCCCAGAGATCAATGCTCGCTGAACACAGTAGCTGAATAAAGAGAGTCTTACACAAATTGTGACCATTATGGTCAAGTCTTACATAGATAAGCCTTAAGGGCTGAACATCAAATGAAACATAAGCAGCAGAAATCTTCACTGATAAGTAGAACCCATGCCATCTACCTTAACCCTACATGCATTCTGACTGGGAAGCGTCCTAGTTCGCATGTTCGTTCCCAAAGAACTCTTCTTCGAACTCCTGCTCTTCCATGCCTGGTCAATTAAATAACTAGTGCCAAGCCAATGAGTACTTTGAATGTACTCGCAAGCAACCCATGATTTGGTTGAAAGTAACAATGCAACTGTACAACAAGTAAGCAACCTAGCTTCAAGCTAGTTGAGATGTCCTATCAACTTGTGAGATATGCATCAATGAACATGGGTAACCTTGAGAACAAGTTACAGATATCAACATAAATGGAGTTTGCATCAATGGCATTTCATTCAACATGTCAAGTCACCACCTTGACGCAAATAGCTCTCTTCCACACACACATGCACCGAGATTGTAAAATTTCTGGACATAGTTTAAGTAGCACCTCCAACTGTCCATGACCATGGACATGGCTATTCGAATAGTTTGACACTTTGCAGAGGTTGCGCACTTTACCCACAAGATCCGGGAAGCTTTTGTGTCATCCACGATCCCACAGTACCTCAAGTACTCGGGGGAAGCACCCGATCACTACTTTTCCCTAGACGACACTAACATAGGGTCCACTCATTAATACATGGCCCTCGTGTATAGGCAAAAGATCGTGGGACTCTGCCCTTTTCACATTATCACGCATACACGAAGGGACCAACGGTGTGTCCGGTGCCCTGTGAAAACAGTCATGGCCTTCTATCCAAGCACGACCCCGTCCCGGGAGTGACCTCAAGTCACCCCCGTCAATAGTAATGTGGGCACCATGCTAGTATCAGCCTAAGTAATCAATAATGCCCCGTCCAATAAAGGGGTAGAGTGGTTGCACATGTTTGGTTGGGACGGTAATCACACATAAATCTAAACCATCATTTTACACACACACACGCCAAAAGCTCTCTTTGGTACACCACTTCTTTCTCAAGTGGTGACCTTAGTTCAACATCTCCCAAGGGCATTAGGGGAACCCGATGGTTTTTTTGAAGGAATGTAACCACGAAGAGTTCATGGTACACGTGCATCAACTAGTCTCTTGACAATGTAATCATGAACAAGGTAAAGTCATGAGTAGGGGTATGCATCATGTGGTGGTTCACAACAAGTTTACCACCGTCATATTTCATCATCATGCAATCGGCAAAAGGGTACCGATGAACAAGAGGGGTGTCATGGTCAAAGGGCTGCTTGCCTTGTTTGGCTTGGTCTTCAAGTACTTCAAATCCTTCTCCTTCGTCTTCTTCAACAACTTCGTCTAATACGGGATCTAATCGTCGCAAGAAAATAACGAGAAAATAAGGCAATGGTAAAACAGAAAAACCAAAGTGCTCAGAAAAATGTCAACTTATTTTTGATAAATACTAGGGGGAAATCTAAGAAGGGGAAAATTACTAGTTCTGGATTTGGAGTTGTGGAATAGGATAAATGGATTTTCAGAGGGGAATATAAATGCTCAAATTTGAATTTAAATTTGAACAGTGCAGAAAAGTTTGATGGATATTTATGAAAGTTACACCATTAAATAGGAGGGATTTTTAGAGGGATTTAGGAGTTGGAAACAATTAATTTGGATAAATATTTAATCCTGTGGAACTTTTGCAAGTTTCCAAAAAAAGAAGAAGAAGTAGCACTGTGCAACAGGGCCTATTCGGCCACAGTGCAGCATGCCCAGGGGGAATCCAGCCCGCGCGAGGCTGCCACGTCGAAGGCGTATTTGGGAAATATGCCTCCAGCCGACGCAACGATCGTTGCGCGCGTGTTTGTGTTTTAAACCTGACGTGTGGGACCCACACGTTAGTATGTGAGGCTGACGGGCGGGCCCCACGGCCGTCGTCGTCAACCTTGGGCCAGAGAGGGCGGCGAGCTCACCGGCTTCGCTGTGGTCGACGGCGAGGCGATCTGAGGGCGCCGACGTGCTCAGGACGGAGTCGCCGTTCGGGTGGAGGTGGATTTGGTCGTCGGGGTGCTGGGGTTCGCCGGCGACGAGGAAGCCGGCGCAGAGCTTTGGGAGGTGCTTGCCCCGGTTGATTCCGGCTGCAATAGAGAGGGGAAACAGAGGGGAAATGGTCAGGGAGGTGAGGCGGTTCTGGATCGAGAGATAGAAGAGGCGGAGAGCGCTTGCACCCCGAGATCGACGCAGGCCCGAGGCGGCGAAGCTCGAGCTCGATCTCGAGCTCGGGCGCTTCTAGAGATGAACTGGGGGTGCAGTGGGCCTATTTGGAGTGGGAGAGGACGAGTGGTGGTGAGAGGAGGGCTCGGGGATGCCTTATATAGGCGAGCGGCGGTCCACCATGGGCTCGTGCGCCGGCGAGCTCGTGCTCGGCGCTACGGGCCTCGTGAGGGTGCTGTATCGAGTCTAGGGCATTCGTGGGGGTGGACTATCCCTAGGGGAGAAGAGAAGGAGCTGGGAACGCGGCAGAGCGGGTCCCCATCGCGGCCAGCGACTAGCGCGCTCAGGCGGCGCTTTGTCCACACGCGAGGAGAGCCGGAGAGGGAGAGAGAGGAGGGGGCCGACAGTGTAGCGTGCTGCGGACGTCGAGGCGCCTCGGCTGGTGTGAGGGGGAGAGCCGAGGTGGCCGGAGGTGCTTGGCAGGGGCGGTGTCACACCCTGATTTTCAAGCCACAACACTTAAGCTAATAAATCATGATAAAATGTGGTTTGACAAAAACTTTTGAGTGTTTTGGTCTTTGCTTGACTTGATTTTTGTCTGTTGTTTGCTAGTGCTCTAAAAATCTAATAAATCCTCCAACTCTTATACTCCTTCTCCTTGATATGAAAACCTTGCCCAAAGATCGTGCCATGTGTGTAGGACATAAAAATGATTTCTTGTAAAAATATTTTGGCCAAATAGTATTTCCAAAATTTAGTTTTTCCAAAAAACCCTGAATTGAGATTTGCACTGCAAGTACTTAGTTAAGGGCAGTAAAAATCTTTCCAAAAATATATTTGACTCCTATTAGATATAGGACACCCAGAAACCATCAAAATATAATTTTAAAGTTATTTTCCTATTTTATTTAAAGGCTTTTTCTTAAGTCCAGAAATAGTCTTTAATAGGTTAAAATTATTTTAAAAATTCAAAAATATTTGAGAAAAATCAGGGAAACTCAGTGGACATATATTTTCCATATATAAGAGTTTAAACACATGGTCATGTTCAAATTATTGGTCAAACCCCTCAAAAACCCTTTCTAGATATTTCAAGCTTTTGAAATATTTACAAAGGAAATATTCTCTAAAAAATTCCAAGAAAATTCTAGCATGTAACATATGACATGTTTGATGATCTTGACAAGTATCATGTCATGGAGAATAGTATAACCCCATGAAATCCCCTCAAAACCATTTCTGTCCATTTTGAAGTTTGAGCAACTTTACATTGCCAAACATGTCCAAATGTTCTGAAACTTTGTTAACATGCTCAAATGGTCTAATTATTCATCTAGAACAAGTGGCACAAGTTGGAGAACAAGTTAACTTGATCAAAGTGCCCAAAAACCCTTCCTGTCCAGAACCAAATTTGAACAACTCTACATTGGCAACTTTCTCCTTTTGATCTCAACTTTTGTCGACATGTTCAGAACTACAAATTATGACACTACACGAAGTGGTGCATCAAGGAGAATAGATTTGCAAGGCTAAATCTTGGAAAGTCCCTTTCTGTTGATTTCTAGGGTTTACAAAAGTTGCATTGGCAAGTTTGCCCAAATGGACTCAATCTTGGTGGAACCACTTGTTTTCTCATGCCATTTGTCCCCTTCAAGCCTTATGACAAGATGAGTTCATATTCTTGCCCAAATCAACAACAAACACCTTCTCCCATTTTTCTAAAAACACCAATTTGGCCACTTCCACTAATCTCCATGAGTTCTCCTTTTTACCACAACCCCTCCTAGTCCCCCTCTACCTCTGGTGTGCTTCCCTGCCCGAGAGGCTATGATGAAGGGGGGAAGGGATCCACTTTTCTTCTCTGGACAGCAGCATTTTCACTCTCTCTCCACCCCTCCTCTCCTCTACTGGCTCCCCAAGGCATCCTATGTCATTGTCGCATTGTTTACTCCCCCTGCAGCTTCCAGACACAAGTGGCCGCGCCCATTCCGCAAAAAGGCATGCCATGCCGGCCAAAGACGCGCTCTGGAGCACGTCAGCGTGCTCCCGACAGTTGACGTATCGTCCCCCGACCACCTCGAGCCTCCCCCTCGCGCCAGTCGAGGTCCTCGCCGTCCGCAACGCGATAGTCGTGCAGGCCCCCTCCTCTTTCCCTCTCTCCCTCACCTCCCGCGGCGTGTGCCCAGAACCGCCCGGCTCGGCCAATGCTCGCGCGAGCCCGTGGCTCCACCAGGAGCTCGCCCCGCTCCCTCTCTCTCTCTTCCGGGCATCCTACTCGACTCCCACGAACGCCGTAGACAGCCCCTCCCCTCCCTTCTAGCCTCCCGAGCTGTTGCCGCGGCCACCCGTGCGCCGCATCCACGGTGAGCCACGGATCGGCTATTTATGGCCACCCCGAGCCCCCTCTCTACTCCTTTGGCTCTCTCTCCCTCCCGTGCACCCTTGGACCAGCCCACACCTCTCCCTGTGTCATATGTTCACCGCAATGGCCGGAGCGCCGCCGTCGGGCTCCGCCTAAATTCGGGCTATCCCGAGCCTGTCCTCTCTCCCTATCCACTCTAGTGCCCCCTCACCACCACCACTGACTCGCCCCGCACTCCATTCCCTCCTCCCCGCGCCTGCCGTGCAGTGTCAAACCTCGCCGACGGCCTTCTCCGCGGCCACCCAAGCCATCGCCGCTGCAGCCCTCCACGGCATGCGTGCAACACATGGATGGGTGCAGCGTGGCCTCCTCAGCACGCCGGTGGGCGGGGCGTCGCCGTAGACGCTCTGTAGCCCCGGCAATCGCCGGTGGGAGCCGCTCCTCCCTACAGCCAGAGCACGCACGGGAGGTTGAAGGCGACCTGCAGTTGGGGCCCGCGCGTCAGCGACCCAGTGGGCGGGCCCCGCCATTTAAGTGGAGACGGCTTCGGCGAAGACGCCTTCGACGTCGCCCTGTCGCCCGCGTGCCGAGCCATTGGGCCGGCCCAGTGTGCTGTGGCGCTATGCTGCACCCAGTGCGCAGTATAGGTATAAATCCCCCCTCCTTTGTCTTTTTATTTTTCCTGAAACTTGTAAAATCTCCCAAATATTCATATTACCTCAAAATTTGATGAATCAAATTTCTACTGACTCCATAAATCAAGGTATATTTAATGGCCATTGTGGACATTTTTGTTATTCTTGGTTTTCACTGGACCCTTTAAAAAGGTCATTTATCCACATAAGTCCACTTCAAAAATCCATATTATATTCATTTCAACTCCAAATCCAGTGAGACCAATTTCTAAATGTTTCTAAAATCATGCCTGATTTAATGGGTACCTTTACTCATTTATAAAAAGGCATTCTGTAGACAACTTGCAGATCCATTAAATCCCTTGTTTCCATCATATTGAAATGTTCAGAAATAACCACTGATCCAATTCCAATGAAACCACTCTGGTTATTTTCCATATAACCAGAGGAGTCCTAGAAAAGTAAACTTCATATTTTTAGAGCACTTTTATTTTCTGCCTTGTTGTGTTGCTTACTATAATTGTTTCCAACGTTAGTTGACGAAGTAGACGAAATACTTGGAGAAGGACCAGAAGATTTGAAGACTCTGATGAACCAGGCAAGCAGCTCTTTGACCATGATGAACCATTTTACATCATAATATCATTTTCATTGCTTCACTGAGTGCATGATACACCTTGAATGGCAACCTTGCTAGGCTTGCCTCTATTGCATACTCCATTGATATTTAAATTGTTCATGACTCTACCCTTGATAGAGTTGTGTTGGTGGGTTGTAGAAATATGCTATAGTAGATGGCTACGCAAAGTGGGTCAGGGTTATGCATGGAAAGAAACAAGTGTGGTTTGACATACTTGCAAACATCCCCAGTGGGTGCCACTGATGCCCCTGGGAGATGATGATGAACTAGGTCACTACTTGGTGGAGTAGTGTACCGAGGTTTGATAAGTGTGTTGTTTACAGAGACGGATTAGATTTAAGATTTGTCGACTGTCCCAACCTTACATGTGCAACCACTCTACCCTTATATGGGAAAGGGCATTATTGATTACCTAGGCCGATACTAGCTTGGAGCCCGCATTACTAGTGACGGGAGAGTTGTTGGTGTGCTCTCTCAGGACGGGGTCGTGCCAGGTAGGGCGGCCATGACTGTTTTCACAGGGCACCGGACACACCGTTGGTACCCCGTGCTTGTGGTATGTGATGAATATGGGAGCGGGGCTCCACAACTTTATGATGTGAAATGTTAGGCACGGGGGTTACTACCAATCGAGTGGACTCCATGTTAGTGTCGTCTAGGGAAAGATAGTGATTGGGTGCTTACCCCGGGTACTTGAGGTACCGCGGGTCGTCGATGACACAGAAGTTCCCCGGATCTTGTGGGTAAAGTGTGCAACCTCTGCAGAGTGTAAAACTATTCAAATAGCCGTGTCCACGGTCAAGGACAGTTGGGCGGTGCTGCCTAGACTACGTCCATATGTTTCTGACAAACAACACGGTTTGGTAAATATGTTGATATGATTCGCGAGGAAGTCACGATGAGCTTGATAATGAGTCGTTCATAACTCTTTCCTCGATGTTGATGTCTGTAACCTCCTGATTCTTGTTGCAGACACATTCATGTCCTTGACAAATGATGATCATACTTGCATGAGAAAAACTAGCTTTCCGCAAAAATGCAAAATTAGCTGTAGAGCCTGGCATAATTATTCTGTTATCACTCTTGGGTTGCTTGCGTGTACATTCAAAGTACTCATTGGCTTGCCACTGGTTATTTTATTGGTCAGGCATGAAAGAACAGGATGTGATGAAGAACACTTCGGGGACGAACATGCGATCTAGGACGCTTCCCAGTCAGAATGCCTATAGGGTTAAGGCAGATGGCATGGGTCCAAGTTATCGATGAAGATTTCCGCTGTGATGATATACTCAAGACTTGACCATAATGGTCCTACTTGTGTAAAACGGTATGTATGGATGTAAGACTCTTGTTATTCAGCTTCTGTGTGTTCAGTGAGCATTGATCTCTGGGATCACTGTACACGTGCATTTGGTGATCCCGACCTATGAGTCGGGGTCCCCACAGAGCTGGTATCAGAGCCATCCTGACTGTAGGAAGCCTTAGTTAGCATGGTCGTTAGTTAGGGTAAAACTATTTCCAAAACTATTACTAGTTTTCAAAACTATCTATACTTCTCTTCCCCCTTCTCAGTTTTTTCGGAAACCAAGATATACTTCCCTTATTGATCTCTTCCCCTTCAATTTTTTTAAATGGTTGCTAGAATCCTTATGCCCCTGACCACGAGATTCCTTGCAATCCTCGTGGATAATATAGAGGGAAGACCCCTTGCCAGACACTCACCCACCTCTTCTGAACACAAGATTGGCAACACCACAGCAAGACAAAGCCAACAGAAGATACGCCCTAGAGGAATAAGGACATGAAGACCCAGACGATGGTGACACCTTTCAAATTGCCCCAAGGAATTAGGACATAATTTGAACAACTCTACATTGGCAACTTTCTCCTTTTGATCTCAACTTTTGTAGACATGTTCAAAACCACAAATTATGACACTACACCAAGTGGTGCATCAAGGAGAATAGATTTGCATGGCTAAATCTTGGAAAGTCCCTTTCTGTTGATTTCTAGGGTTTACAAAAGTTGCATTGGAAACTTTGCCCAAATGGACTCAATCTTGGTGGAACCACTTGTTTTCTCATGCCATTTGTCCCTGTCAAGCCTTATGACAAGATGAGTTCATCTTCTTGCCCAAATCAACAACAAACACCTTCTGCCATTTTTCTAAAAACACCAATTTGGCCACTTCCACTAATCTCCATGAGTTCTCCTTTTTACCACAACCCCTCCTAGTCCCCCTCTACCTCTAGTGTGCTTCCCTGCCCAAGAGGCAATGATGAAGGTGGGCAGGGATCCACTTTTCTTCTCTGGACAGCAACATTTTCACTCTCTCTCCACCCCTCCTCTCCTCTACTGGCTCCCTAGGGCATCCTATGTCATTGCCGCATTGTTTACTCCCCCTGCAGCTTCCAGACACAAGTAGCCGCGCCCATTCCGCAAAAAGGCATGCCATGCCGGCCAAAGACGCACTCTGGAGCACGTCAGCATGCTCCCGACCGTTGACGGATCGTCCCCCGACCACCTCGAGCCTCCCCCTCGCGCCAGTCGAGGTCCTCGACGTCTGCAACGCGACAGCCGTGCAGGCCCCCTCCTCTTTCCCTCTCTCTCACCTACCGCGGTGCGTGCCCAGAGTCGCCCGGCTCGGCCAATGCTCGCGCGAGCCCGTGGGTCCACCAGGAGCTCGCCCCCGCTCCCTCTCTCTCTTCCTGGCACCCTACTCGACTCCCATGAATGTCGTAGACAGCCCCTCTCCCTCCCTCCTGGCCTTTCGAACCGTTGCCGCGGCCACCCGTGCGCCGCGGCCACGGTGAGCCACGGATCGGCTATTTAAGGCCACCCCCGAGCCCCCTCTCTACTCCTTTGGCTCTCTCTCCCTCCCGTGCACCCTTGGACCAGCCCACACCTCTCCCCGTGTCCTCCGTTCACCGCAATGGCCGGAGCTCCGCCGTCGGGCTCCGCCTAAATTCGGGCTATCCCGAGCCTCTCCTCTCTCCCTAGCCACTCCAGTGCCCCTCACCACCACCACCGACTCGCCCCGCACTCCATTCCCTTCTCCCCGCGCCTGTCGTGCAATGCCAAACCTCACTGACGGCCTCCTCTGCGGCCACCCAAGCCACCGCCGCTACAGCCCTCCACGGCATGCGTGCCACACATGGATGGGTGCGGCGTGGCCTCCTGAGCACGCCGGTGGGCGGGGCGTCACCGGAGACGCTCTGTAGCCCCGGCAATAGCCGGCGGGAGCCGCTCCTCCCTGCAGCCAGAGCGTGCGCGGGGGGTTGAAGGCGACATGCAGCTGGGGCCCGCGCGTCAGCGACCCAGTGGGCGGGCGCCGCCGTTTAAGTGGAGACGGCTTCGGCGAAGACGCCTTCATCGTCGCCCTGTCGTCCGCGTGGCCGAGCCGTTGGGCCGGCCCAGTGCGCTGCGGTGCTATGCTGCACCCAGTGCGCAGTATAGGTATAAATCCCCCCTCCTTTGTCTTTTTCTTTTTCCTGAAACTTGTAAAATCTCCCAAATATTCATATTACCTCCAAATTTGATGAATCAAATTTCTACTTACTCCATAAATCGAGGTCTATTTAATGGGCCACAGTGGACATTTTTGTCATTCTTGGTTTTCACTGGACCCTTTAAAAAGGTCATTTATCCACATAAGTCCACTTCAAAATTCCATATTATATTCATTTCAACTCCAAATCCAGTAAGACTAATTTCTAAATGTTTCTAAAATCATGCCTGATTTAATGGGTACTTTTACTCATTTTTATAAAAAGGCATTCTGTAGACAACTTGCAGATCCATTAAATCCTTGTTTCCATCATATTGAAATGTTCAGAAATAACCGCTGATCCAATTCCAATGAAACCACTCTGGTTATTTTCCATATAACCAGAGGAGTCCTAAAAAAGTAAACTTCATATTTTTAGAGCACTTTTATTTTTTGCCTTGTTGTGTTGCTTACTATAATTGTTTCCAACGTTAGTTGACGAAGTAGACAAAATACTTGGAGAAGGACCAAAAGATTTGAAGACTGTGATGAACCAGGCAAGCAGCCCTCTGACCATGATGAACCATTTTACATCATAATAGCATTTTCGTTGCTTCACTGAGCGCATGATATACCTTGAATGGCAACCTTGCTAGGCTTGCCTCCGTTGCATACTCCATTGATATTTGCATTGTTCATGACTCTACCCTTGCGAGAGTTGTGTTGGTGGGTTGTAGAAAAATGCAATAGTAGATGGCTACGCAAAGTGGGTCAGGGTTATGCATGGAAAGAAACAAGTGTGGTTTGACATACTTGCAAACAGCCCCAGTGGATGCCACTGATGCCCCTAGGAGATGATGATGAACTAGGTCACTACTTGGTGGAGAAGTAGTGTACTGAGGTTTATAAGAGTGTTGTTTACAGAGACGGATTAGATTTAAGATTTGTCTACTGTCCCAACCTTACATGCTCAACCACTCTACCCTTATATGGGAAAGGGCATTATTGATTACCTAGGCCGATACTAGCTTGGAGCCTGCATTACTAGTGAAGGGAGAGTTGTTGGTGTGCTCTCTCGGGACGGGGTCATGCCAGGTAGGGCGGCCATGACTGTTTTCACAGGGCACCGGACACACCGTTGGTACCCCGTGCTTGTGGTATGTGATGAATATGGGAGCGAGGCTCCACAACTTTATGATGTGAAATGTTAGGCACGGGGGTTACTACCAATCGAGTGGACTCCATGTTAGTGTCATCTAGGGAAAGATAGTGATCGGGTGCTTACCCCGGGTACTTGAGGTACCGCGGGTCGTGGATGACACGGAAGTTCCCCGGATCTTGTGGGTAAAGTGTGCAACCTCTGCAGAGTGTATTACTATTCGAATAGCCGTGCCCACGGTCAAGGACAGTTGAGCGGTGCTGCTTAGACTACGTCTATATGTTTCTGACAAACAACACAGTTTGGTAAATAGGTTGATATGAATCGTGAGGAAGTCATGATGAGCTTGATAATGAGTCATTCATAACTCTTTCCTCGATGTTGATGTCTGTAACCTCCTGATTCTTGTTGCAGACACATTCATGTCCTTGACAAATGATGATCATACTTGCATGAGAAAAACTAGCTTTCCGCAAAAATGCCAAATTAGCAGTAGAGCCTTGCATAATTATTATGTTATCACTCTTGGGTTGCTTGCAAGTACATTCAAAGTAATCACTAGCTTGCCACTGGTTATTTTATTGGCCAGGCATGAAAGAACATGATGTGATGAAGAACATGCGAGCTAGGATGCTTCCCAGTCCGAATGCCTGTAAGGTTAAGGCAGATGGCATGGGTCCAAGTTATCGACGAAGATTTCCGCTGGGATGACATACTCAAGACTTAACCATAATGGTCCTACTTGTGTAAAATGGTATGTATGGATGTAAGACTCTTGTTATTCAGCTTCTGTGTGTTCAGTGAGCATTGATCTCTGGGATCACTATACACGTGCATTTGGTGATCCCGACCTATGAGTCGGGGTCCCCACAGGCGGCTACAGTGCGGGAGCGCACTGTGGTGCGCTCCAGAGTGCCCAAATGGCCGGCATGGCCATTTTCTACGCAATGTGGGCGCGACCAAAGGTGTCTGGTAGCTCTAGGGAGAAGTAAAGAAGAGGGAGGGGCATTGGATGCCCTGGGGAGCCAGTAGGAGAGGAGTGGGGTTGAGAGAGAGAGAGAGAGAGAGAGAGGGAAAAGGGCTGTCCAGAGGGGTAAATGAGGTGGTTTCACCCCTCAATCATTGATCTGAGATGCAGCCATTGTCACTGGAGGTAGAGGAGGACTTGGTGGGGTTGTGGTAAAAAGTTTAGCCCATGGAGATTAGTGGAAGAGGTCAAAGTGATGTTTTTTGGAAAATTGGCAAAAGGTGTTTGTTGTTGATTTGGGAAAGATGATGAACTCCTCTTGTCATAAGGCTTGACAGGGTCGAATGGCATGAGAAAATAAGTGGTTCCACCAAGATTGAGTTCATTTGGGCAAAGTTGCCAATGCAACTTTTGTAAACCCTAGAAATCAACAGAAATGAGTTTTCCAAGATCTAGACATGAAAAACTATTCTCCTTGATGCACCACTTGGTGTAGTGTCGTCATTTAGGGTTTAGAACATGCCCACAAAGGTTGAGAGCAAAAGGAGAAAGTTGACAATGTAAAGTTGTTCAAATTTGATTCTGGACACACAGGGTTTTGAGGCACTTTGATCAAGATATCCTTTTCTCCAACTTGTGCCATTTGGTCTAGATGCATAATTAGACCATTGGAGCATGTGCACCAACTTTGAGAACATTTGGACATGTTTGGCAATGTAGAGTTGCTCAACCTTCAAAATGGACAGAAATGGTTCTGAGGAGATTTGGTGATGTTATGTTGTTCTCCAAGACATGAGGCTTGGCAAGATCATCCAACATGTCATATGTGACATGCTAGAAGTTTCTTGGAATTTTTAGAGAATATTTCCTTTGTAAATATTTCAAAAGCGTGAAATATCCAGAAAGGGTTTTTGAGGGGTTTGACCAATATTTTGAACATGACCATGTGTTGAAACTCTTATATATGGACAATATATATCCACTGAGTTTCCCTAAATTTTCACAAATATTTTGAAAGCATTAAAAATAATTTTAACCTATTAAAGACCATTTCTGGCCTAAAGAAAAAGCCTTTAAATAAAATAGCAGCATAACTTTTAAAATTATACTTTTGTGGTTTTGGAGAGTCCTATACCTAATAGGAGTCAAACATACTCTTTGAAAGATTTTTCATACCCCAAATCAAGTACTTGAAGTGTAAACCTCAATTCAGGGGTTTTTGGAAAACTAAATTTAGAAAATACTTTTTGGCCAAATTATTTTTGTAAGAAAATTCTATATTGTACTATACACATGGTATGATCATTGGGCAGAAGTTTTGGATCAAGGAAATGAATTATAGAAGGTGAAGCTATGTTGACTTTTAAGAGCACTTGAAAACACAGAGAGAAAACCAACTCAAATAAAAAGTCAAATAATGCAAAAGTTTTTGTCTAACCACATTTTATCATGATTTATCATCTTAAGTGTTGTGCCATGAAAATCAGGGTGTGACAATAGGACAATGGTATTTGGACACCGGAAGTGTTTCGGGACGTACCGGGAAGGAATCGGATCACCAGAAGGGGTTCTGGGCACCCCCCCCCGGCAAGATATGGGCCTTATGGGCCAAAGGAGGGGACAAACTAGCCCGCGCCCCATCCCTTGTTTGGCCAGCCCTAGGTAGGGAAAAGGGGGAGGGCTAGCCCCTCCCGCCTTTCCCTCTCATAGGAGAAAGGAAAGGGGGGGACCCTCCCCTGCCTTTCTCCGCACTCCAAATAAGGAAAAGGGGGGCTTGGGAGGGACCCCAAGTAGGATCCCTCCTACTTGGGCGCCTCCTTTGGTTGTTCCTCCTCCCTCCCACCTATATATATGTGGGAGGGGGTGCCTAGCACACAATAGATCAATTGTCTAGCCGTGTGCGGAGCCCCCTCCACCATTTAGACCCCTAGTCATATTCTCGTAGTGCTTAGGCGAAGCCCTAGGGAGGTCAATTCACCATCATCGTCACCACTCCGTCGTGTTGCCAGAACTCATATACTACCTCGCTGTGTTGTTGGATAAAGAAGGCGGAGGACATCACTGAGCTGAATGTGTGCAGAATGCGGAGGTGCCGTACGTTCAGTACTTGATGACTGGAGCGCGAAGAAGTTCGACTACGTCAACCGCGTTGTTAAGCGCTTCCACTTACGGTCTACGAGGGTATGTAGAGACACTCTCCCCTCTTGTTTCTATGCATCTCCATGGATAGATCATTGCGTGTGCATAGAAATTATTTGTTTTCCATGCAATGTTTCCCATCGGTAGTAGCTTCACCTCGGGTTTAGAAAGTGAAATCTATTGAAGCTTGAGAATCACAATATTGGTCATACAAGCAATTCATGAATGATTAGTATAAGGAAGAGAACTCTCATATACAAATATATTATCTTGGACATATTTTATGATTGTGAGTACCAATTAATTATTTTCAAACTTGAACAAATTAGTTGAAGTTGGACAAGGAAGAGAACATAATGAGTTACGTTTGTGTATATTTGCATAGAAGTTATATTGTAATGGATCCTCCAACATGTGGTGTTTGCTTAGCATCTTTAGCTAGCCAAAAATTCGTACCAAGTAGAGATACTACTTGTGCATCCAAAAACCCTTAAACCCAGTTTCTTGCCATGAGTGTCCACCATATCTACCTATGGATTGAATAATATCCTTCAAGTAAGTTGTCATCGGTGCATAAAGCAATAAAAATTACGTCAGCACTAGTATTGACTCTTCTAGACATCTACCGCAGTTTTGGTGTATACTGCGACGCCTCCAGGAAAGGCCTTGGATGTGTACTCATGCAAGATGGCAAGGTTGTGGCCTACGCATCCCGATAGTTACGGCCTCATGAAGGAAACTATCCAAGTCATGATTTGGAACTGGCCGCTGTTTTGCATGCTTTGAAAATTGGGAGACACTATCTCACTGGAAAAAGGTGTCATATTTTACCGACCACAAGAGTCTCAAATATATATTCACTCAACCAGATTTAAACCTTTGATAATGAAGATGGCTTGAGTTTGTCATGGATTATGACCTCGGGATAAATTATCATCCGGGGAAATCCAATGTGGCTGCCGATGCCCTCAGCCGCAAGCCTGCCAGTCTGAATGCTATAATGGATTCCTTGCCTCTGGAACTTCGCGATGAGATCACAGCTCAATTTGGTGATAGTTGATGCCAGTCCCGCCAACATATTGGAAGTTGCTCCTACCCTGGAGGATGAGATTCGTAGTGCCCATGCAGATGACATATTGCTACAATCCCATGCCAAGCGAATGCAAGAAGGAAAGACTCAGGATTTCTCTAAGGATTAGCAAGGTACGCTAAGGTTTTGAGGAAGGATTTGCGTACTTGAGCAAGCAGACCGGAGAAAGAAGATCTTGGCAAAAGGACATGAATCTTCGTATTCCATTCACCCAGGAGGTACCAAAATGTACGAAGACCTTCGCTAGATATGTCGGTGGGATGGAATGAAGAAAGATATTGCATATTTTGTCGCTTGCTGTGATATATGCAACAAAGTGAAGGCGGAACACCAAAAGCCCGCCGGACTCCTTCAACTTCTACCTGTCTCGCATTGGAAGTGGGATGATGTATGCATGGATTTCATCACCGGTCTACCAAGGACTCATCGAGGCAATGACACCGTATGGGTCATAGTGGACACATTAACAAAGGTAGCCCACTTCATTACCATCCGGACCACCTATTGAGCCGATCAACTAGCACAGTTAATGTGTCCAGAATCATCAGTTTGCATGGAGTGCCAAAAACAATTACTTCGGACCGGGGGTCTCTCTTTACTTCAGCCTTTTGGTCACATCTCCATCAAGCCTTGGGGACTGTTTTGAAATATAGCACAACCTATCATCTTCAGACAGACGGACAGACGGAGCGAGTAAATCAGATACTCGAAGACATGCTCCGAGCATGTGCTTTGTCCCAAGGACCCAAGTGGGAAGATTGTCTGCCTTATGCCAAGTTTTCCTACAACAACAGTTTCCAGACCAGCTTGAAGATGTCACCTTATGAGGCTCTGCATAGCCGTAAGTGCCGCACTCTGCTAAACTGGTCTCAAACCTGAGACAGCCGCATTTTCGGAACTGATTTGATGATGGAGGCTGAAAAGCAAGTCTGGGAGATCCGAGATAGACTGCAGTTGGCCAAGTCACGACAGAAGAGTTATTATGATGCAAAGCACCATTAGATTAGCTTCGAACCTGGAGAACACGTGTATCTCCGAGTCACCCCCATGAAAGGAGTCAAGAGATTTCAGACCCGAGGAAAATTGGCACCTAGGTATATTGGTCCATTTCCAGTCATGTCCAGGGTCGGAACAATTGCTTACGAGTTGGAATTGCCACCAGAATTTTTAGAGGTACACAATGTGTTCCATGTCTCACAGTTAAGAAGGTGTATCTTGCCACCGGAGAAAATGACTGATATGGCAGAAATAGAACTTGCTAAGGATTTAACCTATGAGGATAGACCGATCAGAATATTGGATGAGACAGAGAGAGTCACTCGCAGCAAAGTAATAAGGTTTTATAAGGTTCAATGGGAGCATCACACCGAGGAAGAAGCAACCTGGGAAAGAGAAGAATTTTTAAGGACCGCCTACCCAGAATTGTTTTCCCGAGCAACCGAATCTCGAGGACGAGATTCATCCTAAGTGGGGGAGGTTTGTGACAGCCTGGATTTTGCCTTTTCTCTTTTTCCGGACTTCATTTGCTTTTTCTTTGAATTTGGGTTTTTGGAATCAATTCAAATGGACTTAACACTTGGGCATGTCCTTGGTTTTCACCCAAGTGACCCATCTATCTCTCATTCAACATTCTTTCTCTAAAAAATCCCAAAATGACCCAAGGAATATTTTTCATAAAAGAAAAATATTCAATTTCTTCTTTTATACTCATTTCAGAAACTTGTGCTCCAAAGCAACCCTCATTTTTATTGCTCCAAAAATCCTGAAAATATTCCCAAATATTCTTTGAACCTTGGCCCACCTTCCCGAGTAGAAAAATTGCATAATATTTTGGAATATTTTTGCTACAGAAAATCATTTCTCTTCTGGCCTCAAAATGCACTTTGCACAGCAAGTTATTTGTCCTTGAACCAATGGTGCTGATTTTTCTTGAGCCTCATTACCCTCCTAAACAAAGCTTAACCCCAGGAGATCAGGCCTAATCTCCTTCTAGAAGCCCTCCAAACTTGGCGACCAAGTTTCTGACCAGAAACTTGCCAACAAGCTCAAGTCTCATCTGGTCGGCCTCGTAGTGTGCCATCACCCTTTCTAGACCTAACACTGCACGAACAACACCCTAGACATAATTTGGCATCGCGTAGGCATCGTCTTGGCCATGCCAGGGTGGTGACCGCGTGAAGACACAGCACTGGCAACGCGCCCGACGCGCTCTGCGCCGCGCCCGTGCGTCTGTTTCGCGCGTGATTGATCCATAGCTCGCCGACGACTGCTGCACCGTGCCACCGTCTTTGTATCATCACCCTTGACCCCTCCCTGGTGCTCCGACACTGGAGATGCCGCGGCGGGCATGGGCATGACGCTGCCAAAAGCCACAGTGCGCCCCGTGCCTCTGTCTTCTTCCTCCTCTGCCTCCTGTGCTTGTCCGCAAGCAGCACAGCTCTCGCGTGAACGCAGAGCACCTCCACCCCTCGCTGGCACCGTTCGTTGCTGCTCACCGGCTTCCAGAGAGCTCCAGCGTTGCCACGTACCCCTCTCTCCCTCCGGCTATAAGTACGAGCCCCTCCCACCTCTCCGAGCACTCAAAACCCACCACCCAACCTCCACAACCCCGTAGCATAGCCGCAGCCCGGCCGGGCAGGCCTCTGGCCGCCATCCCTGACCCGAGCTCACTGGCAATCCCCGCAACCCCTCATCCTCACTCCAGTGCCCCTCGAGCTCGATCCACCCCTCAGACAACTCCTTGGAGGTCCACTGGTGTCGTTTGGACGCATTGGAGCCCCTGGAACCGCCCCTCTCTGACGTCTTCCTATTCTCCGGCGAAACCCGATCGCAAGCGCCGCTTGCGAGCTTGGTTGCGAGCTGCTCCGACCATCCCCCAGCAAGCCATGGGTACAGGCAGGTGCACCTTGATGGCCTCTCTCTTTCTATCCCTCTGGATTTGGCTAAGACCCCTCCTCGCCGGCATGAGCTTCGACGACGCGCCGCCATTGCTCTGTTTCTCTCCCCCTACCTTCTCTCCTGACCAGCGGGGCCTACTGCCAGCCTCTCCACTCGCGCCCGAAGCGATACGAGTGGAGGCGTATTCTGAGAATACATCATCGACGTCACCCCCTGGTTTCTGTTTTATTCAAATTAATTCAAAATTTTGACCAGAAACTTTGACCAGTTGTACCTTTTAAACTATAAGTCCAAATGAGTTGATTCTTTTTGCATTGTGTTTGTTGTGAGGAGCTCTAGCAACACACCAAAATGGAGATTTTTCCTCCCTGTCTAGAATTTCTGGTGATTTTCAGAGTGGTTTTTGATAAAAAAATTTGCTGTTTTTAAATATTTCCAGAGGGAGAAGCTTGTCTTCAAGATAAACAGGAGGACTGTGAACCTCCTCTACACTAAGGCAAGTTGTCGGTGTCAAAACCGGCAAATCTCGGGTAGGGGGGCCCAAGCTATGCGTCTAAGGATCAATGGTAACAGGAGGCCAGGAGACATGATCTTTACCCAGGTCCGGGCCCTATTAATGGAGGTAAAACCCTACTCCTGCTTGATTATGATTGTCGAGTTTGAAGATTACAAGAGTTGACCTACCTCGAGATCGTGAGGGCTAACCCTAGATGGCTAGCCTATGAGGAATCCAATGATGGTGAAAAGTTGGCCTCTACGGACTAACCCCTCCAATTTACATACACATCGAAGGGGGTCTATGTCACAACCTAGCTAGTTCATGCATTAGAGTGTTGCATCATGTTTATTTCATTCATCAGAAAGTTGAAATGGGGATGACAGCACCCCCTGAAACTAGCTAGGGTTTACTAAAAATATTTTCAATGAACCTGAAATGCCCTTCTAAAATGTTCATCACCTCTGCCTTGGTCTTAAACCTCTGCCAAAAGTGATGCACAAATTTCTAGGTCATCCTAAGGTCACTGGATTAAATCATTAGTTATTTGAGTTTGGGCATTTAAATAATATAAAATATTTCAAATGCTCAAATAATCCCAAACTAAAATGTTCCATGCTAGATATATTCCAAATAGTGGCCATGTGCAGTTTGGTGATTTTTTGGAGATGCCTAAGCATTTTTAATAATGCAACAAACCTATAGAAATAAAATAAAACAGAAATAAATGGAAAAACCCCTTACCTGGCCAAACCCACGCCCCAGCCCACCTGGCGGCCCAGCACTGTGTTGGCCTGTGCCAGCCAGCTGCTTCGTCCCCACCAAGCAGGCAGGGAGGTGACGCCAACGAGCATGAGCTTCGCCGCTGGACGGGCTGGACGACCTCCACGTCGCGCCCCCGACCACCTGGACACGTCCACTCGCCCCCTGCCTCTCTCCCTCGCTCCCCTACGCCATGGCCAAAGCAGCCGCCGCCGTCCCGCAGCCGTAACCACGCCAATTGTCGTCTCTGCGCCGCCAAGCTCGTCGCCGACGAGGCTCCGGCCATGCCACGACCACGCCACCTTGTCCACTAGCCCTACCGCACCCAGGAGCTCACCGCACCACTCCACGTGCCTCGCCGTGCCTCCCAGCGACAAGTCCGAGCTCACCCGAGCTCCGGCCACCGCCAAACTCGTCGCCGGCGTCATTTCCGGCGACCCCGAGCCCAACCACCACCACCACTGGACGCGGCTCACTCCCCGCATCACGTAGATGTGCTCCGCCGTCGTTTTGGTCGCCGGAGCACAAAACCCGCACTGTACTGCCGTGTTTGGCCTCGCCGGCGGCTAAACACCGGCGAGTTTGACCCCGCTGACTCCGTTTGACCATGGGTGGGCCCAGTTTGACCCCCCTGGGTCAATGACAGGGGGGCCAGCCCTGTCAAGTAACTAGGATTAGTACTAATTATAATTAGTTAAACTAATGACACTGACACGCGAGACCCACTGTCAGGTTTGACCTGGACCGTCTTGTTGACCACTGACGTCACCCTGACGTAATGCTGACGCAGTAATTTAATTAATGGAATTATTCTTATACAGGAAATTCCAGAAAATACCACAAACTTCAAAAAATCATAGAAATTAATCTGTAGCTCCAAATGCAAAGTGTTATATATGAAAAACGAACAGAAAAATCCAGTCTATCCATCTGTACTGGTTTCATGCATGTTTAAACAAGTTAACCTGCTGTTTAGTGCAGAACAAGATAAATCACTATTAATGGCCATGCATGAGCTTGAAACTTGAAATCTTTGATTCAAAATGGTTCAAACCCATATGGACTTAGTTGCATTAGACCAATACACTCATTTTGCCATGTCTCATGCATGCATCATATTGTTGCATATTTTTTGGTGATGATTGTGTATCGGTGCTCTCTGCGGCAGGTTCTGCCCCTGAGGAGTATCGCGAATACCCTAACGAAGAGCAATACCAGTCCACGGACCCGCAAGGCAAGCAACCAACCATTTGATCATATCGATACAATCCCATATTCTCGCTTCTGCTCTCTTTTACTACATTAAGACAACGCGATTCAAACTGCTGTGTGATACGGTAGTTGAACCCATTTTTCTCTGCATGACCTGTCATTGCCACAGTAACTAGATGAAACCCACTGGCATGTGTAGGAGTTGATTGAGGCATGTGTATGTGTTGTTCCTACCTTGCCATGCCTGCTACGCTTAGAGTCGTGTCTGGTCTGGTTCATCTGGGTGATGGGCTAGAGTGAAACGATCATGTTGGTAATGAGAGTGATGTGTTGAACACAATTTGGTAAAGGTATTGATGAGAGGCCATGTAGGAGTACATGGTGGGTTGTTTCATTGGAACCGTCCTTAAGTATTGAGATCTGTATGTGTGATTTAAGATTCAGCTACTACCATGCATTGGGCCCTGAAATATGACCCCGCTCGACTTCTTATACACCCTAGTCCTCTGTCCAGGAGTTGCAAGTAGTTTCTGGTGTTTGTAGCTTACTGGAGGCCGTGGGCAGCGTTGACCCCCAGGGTGGGTTGTGATGTGGTAGGTACGTGCTCGTTAGGTATCTCGGGAACCCTACACACATCGTTCGGGGCCGTATGTGGAAATCTCGGCCGGACTCCCTCCGGATGGAACCTGAATAGGCGATAAACCTGGACTAGAGACTTAGGTGTTTAGGTAGGTCGTGGTCTACACCCACGTCGGCTTTCGCTTGAAGTCTGCCGAGCACATGTCGTGTGCAGACGCTAAGTGGTGGAAACATGTATGAAGAAGTACACCCCTGCAGGGTTAACATCATCTATTCGAATAGCCGCGTCCGCGGTAAAGGACTACTTGGTTGCCTATACAGTTCATAGACAAGTAAATGGATACCACTAAAAGCCTCAAGATAAGTGTGAGTGCCGAGGATGGCCCTTCCGTAGGATGACGGAGGTGGATCCTCGGTAGTGTATTAAAGTGGTGAGTAGTGGACTCGAGTGCGCAAAACCATTTCAAGTTGGAGTCTCGTAAGATAGCATAGCCAAGAGTCAAAGCTGGCTTGTTGCAATAACCCCACCAACCCTTCTTGATAATGTGCATGTATGTAGGATCTGATGTAAGTCTTGTTGAGTACCTTTGTACTCATGTTGCTTAATTTATGTTTTACAGAAGACGCTGCAACCCCTTCTGATGGGTTCTTCATAGACGTCGATGTCGATGAGTAGGCTGAAGCCCAGGTGGTGATCCTGAGCTCACGATGGACCATGTAGTATAGCCAGGCTTTCCCAAGCCTCTTTTATTTTCCTAGTTGTTTGTACTCAGACAAGTTACTTCCGCTCTTGGCTTGTATGTTTGTATGACTTGAATGCTGGGTCGTGTGACCCGTACTTGTGTGTATGATATATATGGCTCTTTGAGCCTTTAAATAAAGTACTTGTGTTGTAGAGTCATGTTGTGATGCCTTGTTGTATTTGCACATATCGAGCATATTGTGTGTATGATTGGAATGCTTGGTATGTGTGGGATCTGACTATCTAGTTGTTTATCCTTAGTAGCCTCTCTTACCGGGAAATGTCTCCTAGTGCTTCCACTGAGCCATGGTAGCTTGCTACTGCTCCGGAACACTTAGGCTGGCCGGCATGTGTCCTTCTTCGTTCCTGTGTCTGTCCCTATGGGGAAATGTCACGCGATGAATACCGGAGTCATGTTAGCCCGCTACAGCCCGGTTTACCGAAGTCCTGCTAGCCTAGTGATAAAGCCTGGATTCACTCGCTGATGATCGACACGTTCGTTGCTGGGTCATGTATGCCTGTCCCTGTAAGTTAGCACCGCTTTGGGTTTACGACTAGCCATGTCAGCCCGGGCTCCTTGTCACATGGATGCTAGCGACACTATCATATACGTGTGCCAAAAGGCGAAAACGGTCCCGGGCAAGGTAAGGCGACACCCGTGGGAATACCGTGCATGAGTCCACAAAGTGATATGAGGTGTTACATGCTAGATCGATGTGCCATTGAGTCGGGGTCCTGACAGTGTTAGCATCAGAGTCGGACTGCCTGTAGGTTCTCCAAGCCAAACTGGTCGATGTTGAGTCTAGAATGTTTTAGTTATATGTAGGGGAATTGATTGTGGGATGGAATGTAAGGTTCTTTTTACTCCTCTACCTCATGGCATTCTGATCTGAGTCAGTCTATTTTTCCACCGGGGGTTAAGGATTAGGATCTCTTCTCTCTATCAGGTTCACGTGTTACTAATCGGTAGTACCTTATAGGTTTGATGGATACAAGCCTAGTTCAATTCTACTACCCGTTACATTGATAAGATGGACCCAGAATCTTGATATGATGTTGTTGAGTGTCTATGCAATCCTTTGCAAAGTGTCTCAAAATCTTTTTTGAGCATTTACATCCATTATGCTGTCCAATTTCTGCTAGAAATTCTAATGCCTTTGCATTATACCGTGTTTCAGATGGCCTCCCACGAGAAGTCCTAGCGCGGCATAAAAAATCCTTTCCCTGACTGGAAAAGTGCTCATCGTCGATTACATGTTGTTCCTAAACTCGTCGAGTTGTCTCCATTTTGTTTCTTTCATGTTCAGCCTCATGCAGATTCGTGTTGCCTCGTTGACATCTGATTCATGGAGGAGAAGGACCCGGTGCTTGTTTTTCAGACCTACAGATCATAAATAAATGATTGTAAGAACATTACTGAATCGCAAGTGTGAATGAGCTAGTCCCTTACGCTTCATATATGTCCAACCAAGTACACATGACTGAAGCCTGACGACTCATGACTATGATACTGACGCTCCACAGTCCATACACAAATTTCACTTGCAACCCGATGATCAACCATGAAGAGATCATAGAATAATTCCATCTTCTACTTAAGTACAGTCACAAGTCTGGACCATGGAGTGTGTGTTCTCCAAGAATAGCCCAAGGACTAAATTAAACTGACGAAATAGAAGCATTCTTGTCATTCAATCAATCATAGTACTGTTGTGAAATTTTTACCAGATGTGGCGGCCATACCCTGAGGTGTCGATGACAGATTGACACTGTTCGCCTCCTTGATCGGCCATGAGGGGAGATAAGCAAGGCCGGCCTCCATCGATTGCAGCCTGGAGAGCCAAGTTCGGGGAAGCCCGGGACTCGGCATCTGCATCCATTAAAAGCAGCTAGTACAACTATTTTTATTTCTGTGCACTTTGAAGTCTGAACTAAAATTCGGACTACAAAAAGCTACGATCAATGTCAGAAAATATCAATGTTATGTTCTCCTGGTAACCATCAGCTTACAATACTACATGCTGATAACTTTGAACTTAGAATTGAACTTCTATTTTAGGCAGAGATGCCCAACAAACACATCGAATGTTTAACCAACTTTTTGGCTGGAACAAACAAATATCATGTACTGATATTGACTCAGGCAAAATAACATTGGAGAAGCTGAGCCAACTTTTTGGCTAGAGCAAACAAATAAAAAAAAGTTAGGCTAGCTATGTTCATCACCTTTATTCCACTACCTGCTTTGAACTCTTCCTGTTTAGTAGAAAATATTATGCTACAAAATTTGGGGGGAAATCTTCAGCTTAAAATTGAGCGATATATTGGCAACTAATTAATCCAGTTATGTGGACTGAACAAATATTTAGACTTTCTACAATTGATCCTACATCCTACATTCAATTTATACCAGCTACAACACGAATAGGATGCATGGAGCTACTTGCTATAGGCTCTTCTCACTGAATGCAAATACATGATTTCTCATCATCACCAGCAACAAATATCCACATTGGGTTTCTATATGTATGCAAGCTTCGTGAATTGCTAAAGTTTAATAAATTGTACAGAAAAAAATAAGGAACCACCAATATAATGTTTCTTTTTAAGAACAATTTTCAAATTCCATCAGGAAATAATAGAAACATGTTCCATACCTTTAGTATATATTCCCAACACGTACTCTGTACCAGTGTCTCAAATTCTAGTTGCAAACAGACCAAAAGCTCCGACCCTGCACATATGGAAATTGGTACCAAGGAGAACTTATGCAGAAATTGGAGTATCTTGATCCTACATATGAAACACTAAGCTTCATATGTATAGTATAATAACTAAACTGTTTTGACTAAGATGCTGATGTTGGCAATTTTCAGTCGCTCTTGAGATGGCAGCAACAATAGCCAAAGCAAACAAACAAAATACACTATGGGGAAACATAGATGATACAAGGTACCTTATATGATTTCTTGATTCTTTACTCAACAACATAAAGATGAAAGCAAACCAAATAAGGGTTTGTAGGATATAATTATGTTTCCATGTACTCAAACCGCCCAGCCTGTGTACGGAGGAATATGAAAAATCGAATCCAACTATCCATGAAAACATTTGTGAATTCTATCTATTCACCACTAAAGTATGAAGGAATATATGCATCCAATAATTCTAGGATTCAGTTTGTTACACCCAATATTCATCATCACGTATCATCCCAATAAGAGCACGTACAAACAGAAAAATATAAGCCCTTGTATCATCCAAATATTCTTTCCCCACGGAAGGGGGTAACAAACTCGTACCATATGGGGGAGTCACCGGCGGGCTTGGATTAGTACCAGAGCGCGCTTTTCCTCCTCTCCTTTGTGCATCTCCGCCTCCTCGTTCACTGCTGCAACAGCTTTCCGTGCCCATCGCAGTGCATCGTCCTCCCCGGCTGGGTTTGAACCACCTTGACCGTCGTGGTGCCACCCCTTCCAGTCGTTCACCACTTGTGCAGGACCCCCATGACCATTTTGCCTCACATGCACATAATTCAACAATATATGGGATATAAGAAGCAAGCACCATTGCTCATGTTACAGAAATATCTCTTAAAAACATCACTTTCGTTATAGGCAATGTAAAGAAAAATTGATGACAATTATTTTCAGCAGACCAAGAAAGAACGATGGTTTGCCAAGAAATACTAATGAAACTAACAATTACCATAGTACGTTCTAGCATATTAGAAATTTTATTTCATTTACCATGTAGTACAAAACCTAAGTATTGTTAGGAAGCATATACGTCAAATAAATACAGTGGAAAGGACCACAACCACATACCTGCAGGAGAGCCACAACTTGAGCAGCAAATTGCAAAAGAACTTGGTTTGCTTGAGGAAATATCACATGTTAAAATCTCCATGGTTCCCTAGATGCATAGACATCATCACCCTGCAGGCAAACATGACTTACCAAAGCGGATCAGTCAACATCCATACTTACCAATAAATCCAGAAAATGTGAAAACATCTGCGCTGTGACGGCAAGCACGACAACCACTTTAGAAATTTGAGCTTTAGTCATGTCATAGTATTTGGAACATTATAATGTTATTCGTACTGAACCTTGTGTCAGCCATTTGAATAATTACAACTAAAATGATATGTGACCTTCTATATTCCTTCTGTAAATGCAATGTTTTTACGAAATTTATATCTGGCTAAATTGACTGCCTAATGTCCATGCTTACATAGCACAAAAAGTGAACTCGATTAATGTCCGTGCTTATACAGCCCACCTTTCCCCCATACAAGGATGTACATGATTACTTTGTTTCTGAAAATATTGTTGACAGTGTACACGCACAACATCAAATTCTCAGCTGGGAAAAAACAAACCTAATCATCACTGAAGCAGAAGATGCGGCTTGGGCTGGGTCTTGGCTTGATGCCGCGCCGGCTGGGCCGACGGCCCATGTAGTGCCGCGCGCGTGCGGGATGAGCGTCGTCGTCGTACAGATGCTGGCAGGGACATGCAGCGGCGGCGCTGCAGGTCGAGCGGGGCGGCGCTCCGGTGGCGGCGATGGCGGGGCCTAGTCGGATCTGGGCGTATCTGGCAGGGGTGGATCCATTTCCGGCGGATTTGGCATGGAGGCGGCCGGATCCGGCGAGATTGAAGGTCGGCAGTGCCATGGCCATTCAGCGAGCAAGAGGGAGAGAGTTGAGAGTAGATCTAGAAGGAGGAAGAGAAGGGAAAGGGGCGAGGCGGCGGAGCGGCTGGAGGTCCAGCGTGGAAGGTCGCCGGCGGCGAGGCGTGGCGGAGATGTGGGGTCGCCGGCGAGGCGGTTTGCCGGTGAGAGGGGAGCGGGGGCAAGATGGAGCTGCGGGTGGCGGTGCGGTCCGGTTCGGGCCTGGGGTTTACATTGTTTTTTTGTAAAAGTGAAACGTTATATAGAGACCCACTAAAAACAGGGACTGCGGGTTAATTTCTTACAAACCTAGGGACTTTTATGCAAAAATCACTAGCAACAACGAACGATAGAAACCCAATTTTCTTTATTATTAGGTAAAGACTTTGCAGTAAAATACAACAAATATTTTACACGGGTTCACGAGAATAAGTTCTGTATATAGACCAAAGCTATTTTGTTTGGTTTTGTTGCCTCCTTAATATCTTCTGTTCTGGTACTACTAATGTAAAAACTCAACTTTTCAGCAAGCTATGGAACAAATGGTGGAACCTCCACCTTCTGAAGGTCACAAGGCAACTATAACTACAATGTCACCTCTTGTTGCAGTGGGTCAGTACCTGCCCACTAACAGTGCCAAAAGCACGTTCCTGCATAATATTGGGTTGGTTTTTAAGGCAATCTCATCCAAACTACCTCATGATCAAGATATGCAAGTTCAAAACAATGTTATTACTACGCTCCAGACACAAGTCCATTCTCTAATAGAGACCCTTTGTGAAACAAGGAAAGCCATTGTTTGATGTCGTCAAGATATGCATGGTTTTGAAACCAGACTATCAGACATTTGCTATGTTGTTCAGGAGCCTAGGAGAAATGATGGAGGAGGTTACGGTGCTCCATCGGACAGTATAGCATGAAAACATAACAGTCAGGTCAAATGAACCGACCTTCTGAACTTTTGGTGGTGCATTTATCTGCCAGACTGTTAACTTTTATGCCAACCTTCCTTTAGTTTTATGGTTGTAATTTGTTTTGTTGCGATACAAAATTTGTTCTTAACGTGTAGCCACCGGCTCAAGGAAATAGCAAGTCATTTTTGTATAGTGTAGGGTGTTCCCTATATTTGCATTGGTGGCGAACTTTGATGCCCAGTGGATATAATCTGTGCAATTGCCTTAATAGCCTAGCGTTAGTTTTTGGCTTATTTATTTCATAGTCTTCTTTTTCCTTGGTTTGCTAGTGGCCGCAACAACCATGGGCCATATACGGACCGTGGTAACCTTGAGCCTGCTATAGGCCATAGGATCCATGGGCCTCTACGGGCCGTCGAATAAATCGGCCTCCAACGGGCCATAGAATCAGTGGGCCTCGGGTTGTCGGATAAAAGGGTGCATATGGGCCATAAACGGGCGTAATTGGTATCGGGATAGCACAGTAATGGGCCGTTAATAGGTCGGAAGATAGCAAAGGCTTAATTCTGTCACAGGCATAATGGGTCGTTAATGGGCCAGAATATAGTATGGGCTAGAAACGGCGCAACAGGTTAACGGGCCACAAACGGGCCGGTTCTAACCATGGGCCAAATTTGGCCCATTAGGGGAACATGCCGGAAGTAGTCGAGGGCCGAAAAGGAGCCCAAGAACGTATGGGCTATCAGTAGGCCGAAAGCTAACACGGGCTGGAAACGGGCCATGTGAATCATGGGGTACAAAGAAATTTACTGTTCATTATGGGCCAGAGTCACCGTGGGCCACTAAAAGGCCCAAAGATACGAAAGGCCTCATATGGGCCGAAAGATGTCGTGAGCCATTCATGGGCCGAAAGTGAAACGGGCTGGTGTTATATTCGACGCCCACATGACGCTGTTGGGACGATTTCGGGAAGGCCCTAACGGACTGTGAGTTACCGGGCCGTAAAATGGGCTATACGCGAACAGACCGTTAACAGCGCTAGCTTTTGACCAAGTCAAACTGGCCAACCTTTGTAAGCTAAATGGGCCAGTGTTGGGCCATCGCACGTGTCGACATATCGTAGGCGCCTATCTGACCCAATGATGAGCTGACACGTGTTTCCTTTGGCCAATGAGAATTTTACACGTGGAAAATCCACATTGGTCTGGGCTGTTAACGGGTTATCGAATCCAAAACCGGACCTGATAGCTTAACAGCGACCTGTTACGGTGGATGTCACGTGTTGGTTACCCTTGACAAAAGCACTTCCATGATGCGTCATTTATCGGCATGGAAGTGAACACTTCCGTGATGATAATTTTGGTATTCTCATGGAACACTTCTACGACAACACAGGTATGACTATCTTGATTCTATCATAAAATATTCATGGATGTACATGCATGACAGAAAATGTGACCTACTGTGATAAACATGTAATCACGGAAGTGTATTTTTTTTTGTAGTGCACGGGGGTTACAAGAATGCCTTGCTGTTGTCTGACCTATTTCTTTGTGGCTATTTGTTATCACGTGGTCACTGGGATAAAATTTATGTAATAGTTTGGTTAAAAGAGGCTAGCCTTCTCAGGTTAGGAAGTTTAAGCTTGATGGGATTTCAAAGCCATTCGGTGCTGTTATCGAATCCTAATTGACTGCTCTTTGCTCATTTCACTGATGATATGTTTAACTAAGCAACAATATACATGTGAGGTGCCGGCAGTGTGTCCTCAAAGCATTGGTTAGTGCCATAAAGACTTTTGGAGATTGGTATTCCTATGCCTTTACATGCATGTAGTATTTCTTCTACTGGCCGTGATTGTTCTTTATGCAACTTAGACAAATTACCTCAAGTTTATTTGTAATAGGGATAATTAGATTTATGCCCCTAGTTGTGTCCCACTCGTTTGTTTTACCCCTAATTCCCAAAAGTCACCAGTTCTGTCCAAGTCACTTTGCTCCTCTTATGCTTTTGCCCTTTGACCGTTTGACCGTCAGTTTGAAAAATTCATAACTAATTCATACTAAATCAGAAAAATGCAAATAAGATACCAAAATGTTCAGAAAAACATCACCTATATGTCAGTGTCATTTGCATTCATGAAAAATGTGTTGGAAAGTGCACATTTGAGTTTTAGCTCTTTTGATACCACCATGAATAGTAAACTCCAAAAAAATTCAAAAAAAATATGGTGGCAAAGAAGGACAAACGTTCTAAGTGTTTGCCAAGTTTCATTAGGGAACGACATTCGTGGAAGTCATGGCAAAAATATAATCTATTTTGGAGTGCTGATTGTTTCTTTTGCCGCGGCACCCACGAATGTTATTCCTTGATGAAACTTGGCAGGCACTTAAAACATTTGTCATTCTTTGCCACCAATTTTTTTTGAACTTTTTTATATTTTACTATTCATGGTGGTAGCATAAGAGCTAAAACTCGGATGGGCAATTTCCAACACTTTTTTCATGAATGCAAATGACATTGACATATAGGTGATGTTTTTCTGAACATTTTGGTATCTTATTTGTATTTTTCTGATTTATTATGAATTAGTTATGAAGTTTTCAAACAGACGGTCAAACGGTCAAAGGGCAAAAGCATAAGAGGAGCAAAGTGACTTGGACAGAACCGGTGACTTTTGGGAATTAGGGGTAAAACAGACGAGTGGGACACAACTAGGGGCATAAATCTAATTATCCCTTTGTAATAACCCTCGCATGATTTGGCGGATGATGATTGTATGTCAATATTTTTGAAATACTTGTACCAACGTTTTGTCAAAATGGATGGGTGCGGCAACGCGCGCCTATAGTTATAGATACGTTGGAGACGTATCAAAACGCAACCCATCATTATAATCCTTAATAAGCACAAACTTCTCTGATATATTGTAGTTTGGAGAATTCAAAAAGATAATAGGAATGTCATGTGTTGGTGCAATAGTAACAATTTCATTCTTAACATAAGGAACTATAGCAAGTTCATCTCGATAAGAATAATTCATATTGGCATCTTGGCCACAAGCATAGTAAGCATCAAGTTCATCAAAACGGGATATTTCAAACGAATCCAAGGGGTCATAGCAATTATCGTAGCATTCATCCTTCGGTAAGCACAAAGGGAGATCAAAAAATGATGAGTTGGAGAATTACTCTCATTAGAAGGTGGGCACGGGTAGGTAATCCGCTCTTCCTCCTTTTGTTCTTCACTCTCCTCATCATGCTTTTTCATCTAATGAGATCACAGTGTCATCAATTCCTTCTTCCATAGATTCCTGCAAAATATTAGTCTCTTCTTCGAAAGCAAAGATTTTCTGAATAAACTCATTAATATCGGCATTATATTCACAATTCTCATAGCAATATTTAAGTATAGCATAGTTTCCAGGTCTGTAAACAACATCATCATCATTTTCACACTTTCCAAACAAAGATTCAATTTCATAAGCACCCTTGAAAGCAAAAAACTCATCTATTCATTCCACATCATAGTAATCATATATACCATTAAAACAAGAAGCCAAGGTTTCATTATCATTAAATTCACATGAAAGGGAAGGTGTGGAGCCTTCATCCTAGAGCAGCAAGTATAATCAAATCTCAAGCATAAATTCCAAGCATACCATTGCAACATTATAATTTGATCCCATAAGAGTTTCCCTTTTTGAGTCAAGCGATAATCCCTAAAGTATTCATGTTGATCCAACGTGTCTCCCATTATCAAGTTGAATGGGGTTTTCTTGGGATTATCAAAGTAGTGTTTAATATTTTTCACATAACAAGCATTGAGGGTTTTAGGAGGTTCCCCATCTCCATGAGTAGCAAGTACACCTAATTTTTTTTGGTATTTCGTGTTCCATATCCATAACATAAGATAGAGAACAACTTAGAACAGAAAATAAAAACTACTTAGTGATAAAGCAAACAAGCACACACGAGAATATTCACCCCACGCTATTTCTCCCCAGCAACGGTGCCAAAAAAGGCTTGATAACCCACAAGTATAGGGGATCGATTGTAGCTTTTCTCCATAAGTAAGAGTGTCGAACCCAACGAGGAGCTAAAGGTAGAATAAATATTCCCTCAAGTTCTATCGACCACCGATACAACTCTACGCACACTTTGTGTTTGCTTTACCTAGAATAAGTATGAAACTAGAAATACTTTGTAGGTGTAATGGGATAGGTTTGCAATAAAGAACATGTAAATAAAAGCTAGGGGCTGTTTAGATAAAGAAACAATTAAGTTAGTTTTAGTAGAGAGCTTTTTATCACAAAATGTTATATGTCCCTAGGCATCGATAACTAGACCGGTAATCATTATTGCAATTTTATATGAGGGAGAGGCATGAGCTAACATACTTTCTCTACTTGGATCATATGCACTTATAATTGGAACTCTAGCAAGCAACCGCAACTACCAAAGATTATTAGGGTAAAACCCAACCATAGCATTAAGTATCAAGTCCTCTTTACTCCCATATGCAACAACCCACTTACTTGGGTATGTGCTTCTGTCACTCATGCTACCCACCATAAGTGAATCATGAACATATTGCAACACCCTACAACGGGGATCCCTCACGCTTGCGCGACATGGAGAGCACCATAGGACAACACCAATAATAAAACATACAACTCAAACCAATCATGATTATGAATCAACCCATAGGACAAAACCGATCTACTCAAACATCATAGCATAGCCACATATCATTGGATAATACTATATAGCATTGAGAACCATGTTTAAGTAGAGATTACAACAGGGAGAAGAAGTGTAACGCCGCTGCATAGAGGGGGGGAGTTCGTGATGACGGCGGCGAATTTGTTGGTGTAGATCATCGTCACGGTGATGGCCCCGATGGCGTTCCGGCGCCACCGGGAGAGAAGGGGAGAGAGCCCCCCTCCTTCTTCTTCTTCCTTGGTCTCCCCCTATATGGGAGTAGGGTTTCCCCTCTGGTCCATGGCCTCCAAGGCGGTGGAGGGGCGAGAGCCCCTCCAAGATTGGATCTCTCTCTCTCTCTCTCTCTCTCTCT
>NC_041389.1:195741045-195772390 GCF_002162155.2 Triticum dicoccoides | reverse complement strand
CTCTCTCTTTGTTTCTCTTCTGTTTCGCATTCCTGTTTTCTGGCCTTTCATCATTTCTTAAATTCTCAGAGATCCGTAACTCTGATTGGGTTGAAATTTTAACACGATTTTATCCGGATATTATCTTTCTTGTGGCAAAAGAAGGGCACCAACTGCCTTACAGGGGACCCACAAGCCCTCTAGGCGCGCCTAGGGTAGGGGGCGCGCCCCTCAAGCTTGTGCCCCCCTCGGGCATCGTCTCGCATTGATTCTTTTTACCAAAAAACACAAATATTCCAAAATAAATCTCCGTAAATTTTTATCGTGTTTGGACTTTGTTTGGTATGGATATTTAGCGAAACAAAAAACATGCAACAAACAGGAACTGGCACTGGGCATTGGATCAATATGTTAGTCCCAAAAATAATATAAAATGTTGCCAAAGTATATGAAAGTTGTAGAATATTGGCATGAAACAATCAAAAATCATAGATACGATGGAGACGTATCACACCCAAAACTTGAAAACTTCATAACACAAACTCAACAGAAAACTCGTGACATGCGTTAGTATAATAAAGCAAATCACCACTTTTAGGTATTGTTGTAAACTCATTCCAATTTTATATTTGCATTATATCTAATGTATTCTAACTTCACCATGGTTCATACCCCCCGACACAACCCATAGATTCATCAAAATAAGCGAACAACACGATGAAAACAAAATCTGTCAAAAACAGAACAGTCTGTAGTAATCTAAATTTTAACCATACTTCTGTAACTCCAAAAATTCTGAAACATTAGGACAACGTGGGAAATTTGTATATAAACAAAGTGTAAAAAACTTAGAATTTTATCACGCTCCAGTGAATTTTAACAATTTTGCTATTGGATGCAAAAGTTTCTGTTTTTCACATAATCAAATCAACAATCTTCCAAATCATCCCAAAGGTCTTACTTGGCACGAACAGTAATTAAAACACTATCATAATAGAAGTATAATTGCATATACTCATAAAAATAGAAAAGAAAAATATTGGGTTTTCTCCCAACAAGCACTTTTCTTTAAAGCCTTTTAGCTAGGCATTGATAATTTTAATGATGCTCGTATGAAAGACAAGAATTGAAGCACAAAGAGAGCATCATAAAGCATGTGAAAATCACATCTAAGTCTAACATACTTATGCATAGGCATTTTATAAGCAAACAAATTATCAAAATAAGAAAAAACTAGCATAAGCAAGGAAGAAGAATTAAACATTGACAATCTCAACATGAAGAGAGGTAATTTACTAACATGAAAATTTCTACAACCATATTTCCCTCTCTCATAATAATTACATGTGAGATCATATTTGAAAGGATCGATATAGTTGACTAGAGGGGGGTGAATAGGCAACTAACAATTTTAGCTTTTCTTTACCAAATTAAACTTTGCATCAAAGTAGGTTGTCTAGATATGCAACTAGGTGAAGAACTTATATGATGCAACAACAACAAGCACACAAGCAAGCAAAGGATACAACACAAGTAAGCTTGCAAAAGTAAAGGCGCGAGATAACCAAGAGTGGAGCCGGTGGAGACGAGGATGTGTTACCGAAGTTCCTTCCTTTTGAGGGGAAGTACGTCTCCGCTAGAGCGATGTGGAGGCACAATGCTCCCCAAGAAGCCACTAGGGCCACCGTATTCTCCTCACGCCCTCACACAATGCGAGATGTCGTGATTCCACTATTGGTGCCCTTGAAGGCGGCGACTGAACCTTTACAAACAAGGTTGGGGCAATCTCCACAACTTAATTGGAGGCTCCCAACGACACCACGAAACTTCACCACAATGGACTATGGCTCCGAGGTGACCTCAACCGTCTAGGGTGCTCAAACACTCAAGAGTAACAAGATCCGCTAGGGATAAGTGGGGGGGGGGAATCAAATCTCTCTTGGTGGAAGTGTAGATCGAGGCCTTCTCAACTAATCCCGAGCAAATCAACAAGTTTGATTAGCTAGGGAGAGAGATCGGGAGAAAATGGAGCTTGGAGCAACAATGAAGCTTAGAGGTGGAAGAGGTAATCAACTAGAGGTAGGAGACACCCCTTTTATAGCTAAGGAAAAGATCCAACCGTTATCCACAAATCTAGCCTGCGACATGCGGTACTACCGCTCCAGGAACGCGGTACTACCGCAAGGCCACGCGATACTACCGTGAGGGACCATGGTACTTCCGCGACAGCAGCGGAGACTAGGACATGCCTGACTAAGAGCAGTACTTCCGCGAGCGCGGTACTACCGCTCCCCCTTGTGGTACTACCGCAAGGCAGGAAAGTCCTAGCCTACAAAGGGCGCGGATGAATAAAAATACATCCATGCCTACTTCGGCTAGAAAAGAAACATTGCAAATATCCGACGCGGTACTACCGCTGGGGAGCGGTACTACCGTATGGCAGCTGAACCAGGCCGCGCGCAGTACTATCGCACATGAAGTGCAGTACTACCGTGGAGGCGCGGATGTAAAAAATTACATCCGCTCCTACTACCGCGAAGCAGCGGTACTAGGCATGAGGGCCACGGTACTACGACTCCAGGGGAGTGGTACTACCGTTGGCACCCACGGTACTACCGCGCGCGACGTGCGGTAGTACCATGGGGGCGCGGATGTAAAAAATTACATCCGCCCCTACTACCGCACCGCAGCGGCACTAGGCCTGGGAGCCATGATACTACGACTCCAGAGGAGCGGTACTACCATGGGCTCCAGCGGTACTACCGCAGGTGCTTGCGGTACTACCGCTCCAGGGAGTAGTACTACCGCAAGCTCAGCAATAGCAGCCAGGACAATCACAAAGAGGATAACCGGGGGAAGCTCCAAAGTGCAAGGGAAAGGTGGAGACAAGGAGGGAAACGTGTACGTGATGATTCCACCCGAACCTTTCCGACGTGGACCCCCTCTTAATAGTACGACTCTCCTACGATTCAAATCCACCAAAAAGAAACGTAGAACAACACCGTCTTCAATAGTCTTTGAGGGGCACCGAACCGTCTTGTGCCTAGCGATGAAGCATCTGAGAAACTCAAGGCACACGATTAGTCCGCAAAAGCATTGTCATCAATCACCAAAACACCTTAGGGATAAAAATGCCCTTACAATCTCCCCATTTGTGGTGGATTGATGACAATACGGGATTTGCACAAAAAGGAGATAATATAGAGTAGAGGCAAACCCCTCCTCTCTAGAATATACACGGGCTCCCCCTAGATGTGTGCAATCTAGATGGATGCTTTGGTTTGCATAGCACACAAACTAGGATCAACACTCCCCCTATATTTTAGAGACAAAGGCATGATTACTAACATCTAAGCAAGAGCATAGCACAAAGGTAGCACAACATATCACAAGCTCGCTAAGATAGATAGAGTGCATATGTCTTACACCATATGAAGGAAAGCAACCCAAAGCAACCGAAACGAGGTTCAAATGAGAGAGCAAACACACCAAACACGAACACGCCACACGACTCGCAAATCCCTACACTCTCTCCCCCTTTGGCATCGAGACGCCAAAAAGGCACAGAGGACACCTACACACAAGCGGTGGCTCAAGCAGAGAAAGCATACCAACGCTCCTCGTCAGACTCGGCAGCAGGAATGGTCTCCTCGACGTCCGCCTCAGAATCAGTCCACATGTAGCCTTGTTTCTCCATCCACTCAGCCTCTGGAGTGATGCGATCCTCAGAACCGCCAGACACGTCCTCTCCATAGAGCTTCAAGATCTTCTTGTCCCGGCGGCGACTCTCCTTGGATGCCACGTGAGTCCTGTACTTCCCCTTAGCTTGCATGAAGAAAAGAGTCTTCATCTTGTCCTTCAGCTTCTTGGCCCACGAGGGCTTAGAGGAACTATGGGAAGACCTAGCAGGACGGTCCTCAGCAACATCCTCTGCTCCAGCCTCCTCATCATCAACAGCCCTCCTAGCAGCAGACGCCTCAACACGAGTAGTAGTGTTGGCCCAGTTGGGCTTGACACGAAGACAGATGGGATCATGTCAAATCCAGTCTGGAGCAAGGAACTCATCACCAGGGTACATCTTCTCTCAAGTCTTGGAGATCAGCAGAAACAGATATGGTCCATAGATAGGCACCTTGCGGTTGAACACCGCAAACCGGAGCTCACACCACATGATGTGTGAGACATCAAGTGGCTGAGTCTGAGACACACGAGCCTCCTTGCATAGGAGCATCATATCCACCATATAGGCATGAACCTTGTCCTTGTCGCCAATGCGAGGGAACAGAGAGTTGCGGAAGATGCGATACATGATATCCAGAAAAGAGTTGAGCACCCACGCCGACTTGCCATTGGGAAGTGCCTTCTCAACATAGAATGGTTGAATCGTGTCCTTGTTAGCAGACTCAGAATTGGCATAGGGGCAAACACCCACGGGAGAGTCGAACCCGTCATCAGGAACCTGGAGCAGATCCATGAATCCCTTCCAGGTAGCAGTCAACTTATGGCCATTGGTCATCCAGGTCATCCTCCACTCCTCCTCAGGGTGAAAGTAAACTGAGGCAAAGAACTGATAGATAAGCTCAGGGTCATAGTCAAGGTGGAAAGAGATCACATGTTCAATACCAAACTGCTCCACCAAGTCCAGAGCTTCTCCAAAGTACTCACGAAACTTGTCCTTCCTTAGGTGATGCATGTCTATCGATTTTACATCCACATAGGTATTTTTCTTGTTCTTGATGACATCCAGATAAGTGAGAGTATGCTGCTTGGTCCAAAACAGTTCACAGCCTCTGACAGTAGCACGAGGATTCACATACGGGTTGAGCTTCCTGAGACGGATGAACTCAGATTGGGGTATCTCGTCCATGCCCTCAGCGGGTTCCTTGTGCTTACTAGCGGAGGTCTTGACATGGCGCTTGGGGGCAGTGGAGCCCTCTGGTGCTTCACCTTGATTGCGCAGACGCTTGGAGCCAGTGTCACGACTGGGATTGGAATGGCGAGAGCCACCACCTGAGACACAAAGCGCAAAACACCCACGACAAGCAAAAAGGATCAATGCAAAGACCACGACAAAGCACAAGAAGCACATAGAAAGTATACGTGAAAGTTGCCATTAGATAGATTGGACCCACGGTAGTACTGTCGGATGCTGCGGTACTAAAATTTTAGTACCGCTCCAAGTTGCGGTAGTACCGTGTGAGGTCACGGTAGTACCGGGGTGGGAGCGGTAGTAAGATCCTAGTGCCGCAGCACGTGCGGTAGTACCGCGCCGGACGGGCGGTAGTACCGGATAAGCGGTAGTACCGCACATGTGGCGTGGTAGTACTGCACGGCGACAGATCCGAACCAAAGTTTGAATCTGAGAGAAACCGCGAAACCATGGCGGTACTACGGTTGATCAAATCTAGCATAGGACAACATATCAAGTATAATCCCTATGCAAAACTACTCTCCTACATCCTACTCTTGCATAGATTTAGCCTAAAAATCTCAAGAACACACATGTCTCCCCCAAAAACCTAGAGGCAAAGAAAACAACCAAAACGAGGGGGAGTTGGGGAAAGACCTTGGTCCATGGCAAGAGCACATGGTGGGGAACGATCCCACCGGACGGAATCGCGGGAGAGCAGTCGGAGGCGGAGATCCGACGAAGGACGCCGGCCCCGTTCTTGAGCGAGGGAGAGAGAGAGACGAACTGGGGAAAACTGACGAATGGGTATGGGGGAGTTAGAACTCCCCCTTCCCGTCCTTATCCCCACGCGTCAGCGACGATGCGGTAGTACCGCACGTCATCGCGGTAGTACCGCTTGGGCTTAAGAAACGCACCAAAGCGGTAGTACCGCTCTCCCAGGCGGCAGTAAAAAATTACTGCCGCGCTGGGGCGGTAGTACCGTTCTCTCCACACGCGGTAGTACCATGGCAGGCCGCGGTAGTACCGTGAGCTCAAGAAAAACACACACAAAACAAGGTCTTCGCAAGGAAACTTTGAGCAAGAGAGACACCTCAAGGACACGCACAACACAAAGGCAGAAAGTCAACAAGAAGCAACCACGCGACACTACCTCTCAAAAGAGAGGGCGGTGGCCGGAGCCACCCATGTTTGAGTCAGTTGGTATGGCACCGCAAAGAATTATACTTGGGCCCATGACCAAAACTCGTCTTTGAAGCACATGTACCATCAAAAATGGCTAATTGGAAAGAGTTGATCAATTTATGCATAATGGGGGGAGGAAGAGTTCATTGAGAGAACAACACTCCCCTATGTCCATGCCTACACCTAAACTAGACAACAAGTTGAGTGTGGTGGGATGTGCAAGGGTTCAAGTCACATTGCTCGAATCAATGATATTTAGCTCATGCCTTAACTCGCGAAATCTTGCTTCATCCAAGGGCTTCGTGAAAATATCTGCAAGGTTATCATGAGTGTTGACATACTTGAGCTCGATCTCCCCTCGCCTAATGTGATCCTGAATGAAGTGATACCGAATCTCAATATGCTTCGTCTTGAAGTGTTGCACCGGGTTGAGAGAAATCTTGATGGCACTTTCATTATCACACCAAAGAGGCACTTTGTCACAAATGACACTGTACTCCTTTAAAGTTTGCCTCATCCATAAGAGTTGTGCACAACTACTACTAGCCGCCACATATTCCGCCTGGTGGACGAGAGAGACACACAACTTCGCTTCCTGGAAGACCAACTCACCAAGGAGCAACCAAGAAATTGGCACCCTCCGGAAGTGGACTTCCTATCCACTTTGTCTCCCGCCCAATCGGAATCCGTATATCCTTCAAGCTTGAAGTTTGCCCCTCTTGGGTACCATAAGCCAAAGTTTGGGGTATGAGCCAAATATCGAAAGATTCGCTTGACTGCCACATAGTGGCTTTCCTTCGGTGCGGCTTGAAACCGTGCACATATTCCCACACTCAACATGATATCCGGTCTAGATGCACAAAGGTAAAGCAAGGAGCCAATCATGGAGCGATATACCTTTTGATCCACCGCTTTACCATTGGGATCAATGTCAAGTTGGCACTTGGTAGGCATTGGAGTAGAAGCCGGCTTGACATCACTTAGCTTGAATCTTTTTAGCATGTCTTGAGTGTATTTGGCTTGGTTGATAAAGGTATCTTCTCTTCTTTGTTTGATATCAAAACCAAGGAAGAACTTCAACTCTCCCATCGAAGACATCTTGAACTTGGAGGTCATGAGAGCGGCAAATTCCTCATTGAAAGCTTTGTTAGGGGAACCAAAGATAATATCATCAACATATAGTTGGCATACAAACAACTCCCCTTTGACCTTCTTAGTAAAAAGAGTGGGATCGATTTGCCCCACCTCAAATCCACGATCTTGTAACAACTCGGTAAGGTGGTCATACCACGCACGTGGGGCTTCTTTAAGGCCATAGAGTGCCTTATCGAGTTGATACACATGATCCAGGAAGTAGGGATCCTCGAACCCGGGGGGTTGCTTGACATAGACCAACTCATTAATAGGACCATTAAGAAAAGCACTTTTCACATCCATTTGTTGCAACTTAAAGTTGTGATGGGAAGCATAAGCAATCAACAAATGCATGGATTCAAGGCGAGCAACAGGAGCAAAGGTTTCATCGTAGTCGATACCCCCGACTTGGGAGTAGCCTTGTGCTACCAATCTTGCCTTGTTGCGAATGATGTTCCCATGAGCATCTTGCTTGTTCTTGAATATCCACTTGGTTCCAATGACGTTGTGGTTCCCCGACGACCTTGGCACCAATCTCCACACCTTGTTGTACTCGAAGTTGTTGAGTTCTTCATGCATGGCATTGAGCCAATCCGGATCTTCGAGCGCCTCATAGACCTTCTAGGGTTCAACACAAGAGACAAACGCGTGGTGTTCACAATAGTTTGCTAATTGTCTACGAGTGCTTACCCCCTTTCTTAGGCTTCCAACCACATTCTCCATGAGATGACCTTTGGTGGTGAGCTTGGAAGCAATCTTCACGGCACGACGCTCTATTCCTCCTCGGATGTGGAAGGAGGGGGGTTAACTTGATTATCTTGAGCACCGTCATGAGCTTGTTCTTGATCTTGAGCTTGCTCATGATCTTGAACTTGCTCGAGGGGGAGAACTTGACCCTGGGCATCATTTGGAGGTTCACCACCATCTTGAGGTTGATCTTGCCCTTGGTATTGTTCACGAGGTTAAGGGCCTTCACTTTGTTCTTCGAAAGCGTGTGGGTCTTGGGGAGGTGATGGCTCCACTTGAGTGGAGCATTGTCCTTCTCCTTCGGCCACAAGGGGTTCCTCAATGGGTAGAATATGACCAATACCCATTCTTCTTATGGCTTGGGGAGGAATTTCATCACCTACATCACAAGTACCACTTTGCTCCACTTGGGAGCCGTTATTTTCCTCAAACTCTACGTTACACATCTCCTCAATGAGTCCGGTGGACTTGTTGAGGACACGGTAAGCATGAGAGTTTGTAGCATAACCACCAAATATGCCCTCATAAGCTCTAGCCTCAAATTTAGACAAACGAAAACCTTTCTTGAGAATGAAACACTTACACCTGAACACCCAGAAATACTTGAGATTGGGCTTGTTACCGATGAGTATTTCATAAGGAGTCTTGTTCAAGCCCTTGCGGAGATAGAGCCGATTGGATGCATGACACGCTGTGTTGATGGCCTCAGCCCAAAAGTTGTATGGAGACTTGAACTCCGCCATCGTGGTCCTTGCCGCATCCATCAACATCCGATTCTTCCTCTCTGCGACACCATTTTGTTGAGGGGTATATGGTGCAGCATATTGATGTTTGATCCCCTCATCACTAAGAAACTCATCCAAGGTGTAGTTCTTGAACTCGGGGCCGTTGTCACTCCTTATTGTCAAGATCTTTGCATCATGTTGACGTTGAGCTTCATTTGCAAAGTCGATGACAGTTTGTTGAGTCTCACTCTTCCTCTTGAAGAAATATACCCAAGTGTATCTTGAATAGTCATCCACAATCACCAAGCAATACTTTCTACCTCCAAGACTATCAAAAGATGGAGGCCCAAAGAGATCCATGTGAAGGAGCTCCAAGGGTCTCTTCGAGTAGATAATGGTCGTGGGAGGGTGAGCCTTCTCATGAAGCTTTCCTTCAGTACAAGCACTGCAAGCACGATCTTTGGCAAAACTAACATTTGTTAGTCCACGGACATGGTCCCCCTTGAGAAGACTTTGCAAAGATCTCATATTGACATGGGATAAACAGCGACGCCAAAGCCATCCCACGTCAACTTTAGCCATTAGGCATGTCGCGGTCTTAGTGGGTCGCTCCGAAAAGTTAATCACATAGAGACCGTTCTCGACATGCCCAACAAAGGCTACTTTAAGAGTCTTGCTCCATAAGAGGGCCACGGTATCAATGTCAAAGAAAGTAGCAAAACCCATGAGTGCAAGTTGACGAACGGAAAGTAAATTGTATGTAAGGGAATCAACAAGCATGACTTTCTCGATCGTTAGATCATGAGAAATGACAACCTTGCCAAGACCCAATACCTTAGAATGTGAGGCATCACCCCACTCGACATTGGTGGGCATAGATGGAATCTTTTGCACGTCCACCACCAAGTCCTTGCTCCCGGTCATATGATTTGTTGCTCCACTATCGAGCAACCATGATCCCCCACCGGAAGCAAACACCTACAAGGGATCAATGCTTGGTTTTAGGTACCCATTTAGTGATGGGTCCTTTGATGTTAGTAACAAGTGTCTTAGGAACCCAAATAGATCATTCAATGTACTCATAAGGAGAACCAACAAATTTAGCATAAACATGCCCATCACTAGCACGGCACAACACATATGACGGGTTAAAGTCGTCGGCTTTGTTGGAGGAGATGGTTTTGCCCTTTTTGACATCAACACCCTTCACATTTTCCTTCTTCTCCTTAGGAGCACCCTCCCCCTCTTTCACAAAAGTTTGCTTGAGAGGAGGAGGTCGTTTGGTCTTGTTGTTCTTCTTATTCTTGGACTTGGGTGCAAACCCAATTCCCTTCTTGGCCACAACTTCCTGTCGATTGCTCAAAAGGTCGTTGAGGTTCTTCTCACCTTGAATGCATGTCACAAGGCCTTTCTCAAGTTGATCCTTCAACTTGGCATTCTCCTCCACAAGATGCACATGCTCACAACACGGGTTAGTAGCATATGCATTATCAATTACTACCATATGAGGAAAGGTGGCCTTTTCCTTGGTTAGCTTAACTTGGAGTTGAGCATGAGACTCCTTGAGGTTAGCGTGAGCACCCTTCAAGACCTTGTGGGCCTTGTCAAGTACATCAAACTCCTCCTTGAGTCTAGCATGATCAACCCCAAGTTTAGCCTTCTCGGAGGTTAGCACACGAGACACGACAAGAGCATGATCAAGATCTTTCTTTAACTTAGCATGGTCATCATTGTATGACTCCTCAAGAGTCAAACGATGCCCACGCTCTTCCTCAAGAGCATTAGAGAGATCCAATATCTCATTGGCATAGTCATGACTATGACCTTCCATCTTAGAGATGGTTTCTTCATGAGCCTCGATCATGTCATTGGCTTCACCAAGTTGTTCCAAGAGAGCAACAAAGTGCTTCTTGGATTTTCCCTTAAGCTTACTCATAAATGACTCAAATTCATTCACTTCCTCATTAGACCCATCATGTTCATCAATGCAACCCTCCAAAGAGGGATTAGTAATGATGGTGGTTTTGATGTTGGGGGTTACCTTGTTAGAGGCTTTAGCCATGAGGCACTTGGCGGTGATGTTCTCGTTGGGTGAATCAAAGAGAGACACCCGGGGAGTGGTAGCAATGGCAACGGAGGCCATGACCATTGTTTCTCCATTTTCATCATCATCGTCATCCTCATGGTATTCTTCTTGAACCACCAACCCACGAGTAGGAGTCTTCTTGGTGAAGTTGTTCTTGTTGGGGAAGGACTTGGCTTTGTCTTTTCGGATGAACTTGCCACCATTGTCTTCCCGCTTCTCGTAAGGACAATCCGCAACGAAATGGCTCACATTGCCACAGTTGAAACAAGTTCTAACTCGTTGCTTTCCCTTGAAGCCACTTGAGTTGTTCTTGTTGAAGTTGGGTCTTGAATTCTTCTTGCTCCAAAATTGTCTTGAAGCAAGAGCCATGTGCTCATGATAATCATATTTCGCATCTTCGGGGTTGCTCTCCTCATTCTCCTCTTCTTCCTCTTCTTCCACAATAACCTTGGCCTTCAAGGCAAGGTTGGGATTCTTTGCCCTTTGAGAACGAAGCACCGCATTGTCGGCGGTCTTGTCCAAGATGCTCATTGCAACGAACTCATCCAACACTTCACTTGAGGTCATGGAGTGGAAGTCCGGTCTTTGACGAATGACAGAGGACATGGACTTGTTGTAGGGCATCATGGCCTTGAGGAACTTGCGATTGATCCAATTTTCATCGGTGTCCTTGCTCCCATGATCTCGGAGTGAGACCGCGAGTTTGGTCACTCTTCCAAAGAGCTCACGAGGTTCTTCATCTTCTTTCATTGCAAACTCATTGGCTTCATCTTGCACCACTTCATAGTTGGAGCGTTGAATGCTAGCACTTCCTCGATAGAGAGACACAACGCATTGCCATGCGTCTTTGGCCATGGCATGGGGTCAAAGATGAGGTAGATCTTCGGGAAGGATTGCATCTTGGATGATGAAGAGAGCACTCTCATTGAATTGATTATCCACCACTTCTCTCGGGGTGAAGTTGCTTTGGTCATGTGGATAGAAACCTTCTTCAATGATTCTCCAAAGATTAGTATTCACATGATTTAAATGACGCTTGAAGCGATACACCCAAGAATCAAAATCCTCATTTTTCACAATCTTAGGAGGAGGACCGGCATGATTTAAATGAGTAGAGGGAATCGGTCCTCCATAAGTTGGAGGTTCCACATGGGCAAAGATGCCGGTGCCATTTCTACCACTAGTAGAAGGACCCTTCTCACTATTAGCTTCCCCCTTGTTGGAGTTAGCATCCGTCACCTTGTTAATGGGATCATCCACTTTCAACGGTGAGGTAGGTAGTTTAAGTCCTTCTAAGAATTTGTTAAACATGCTTTATACCGTGGTTGTCATGGAGGTTTTCAATGTGTCCAAGGCCACGTTGAATTCCTCACAGGACACCATGGTTTCCCCATCACCCGTAGATGAGATCGGATTCACACCGGAGTGCTCCTCCTCCCCATGGTCTACGGTGTCAACCATACTCTTCGGACGGCAAAGTCCTTAATAAAGAGACGAGGCTCTGATACCAATTGAAAGGATCGATATAGTTGACTAGAGGGGGGGTCAATAGGCAACTAACAATTTTAGCTTTTCTTTACCAAATTAAACTTTGCATCAAAGTAGGTTGTCTAGATATGCAACTAGGTGAACAACCTATATGATGCAACAACAACAAGCACACAAGCAAGCAAAGGATACAACACAAGTAAGCTTGCAAAAGTAAAGGCACGAGATAACCAAGAGTGGAGCCGGTAGAGACTGTTGGGTTTCGTAGTAATTTCAAAAAATTTCCTACGCACACGCAAGATCATGTGATGCATAGCAACGAGAGGAGAGAGTGTTGTCTACGTACCCACGCAGACCGACTACGGAAGCGTTGACGCAACGTAGAGGAAGTAGTCGTACGTCTTCACGATCCAACCGATCAAGCACCGAAACTACGGCACCTCTGAGTTCGAGCACACGTTCAGCTCGATGACGATCCCCGGACTCCGATCCAGCAAAGTGTCGGGGAAGAGTTCCGTCAGCACGACGGCGTGGTGACGATCTTGATGAACTATAGCAGCAGGGCTTCGCCTAAACTCCGCTACAGTATTATCGAGGTATATGGTGGCAGGGGGCACCGCACACGGCTAAGGAATAGATCACGTGGATCAACTTGTTGTCTCTTTGGTGCTAGCCCTGCCCCTCTATTTATATGTTGAGCCCCGGGGTCGAAACTTGGAGCAAAAGCCTCCTCAAAGTCGGTTTTGCCCGAATGGCAAGAGTCCCACTCGGACTCCAGGACCAAACGCCACGATCCTTGGCGTCTGGCCCAGACGCCATGGGCCTCGGCGTCTGGCCCAGGGCCAGACGCCAGGGTCTCCGGCGTTTGGCCCCCTGGCCTCCGCAAAACTCCTTTTGCACCGACCTAAAGCCTCATGGGCTTGACCCCTTGGCCTAACCATATCATCCAATATATGAATCTTTACGTCTCGACCATTTCGAGACTCCTCGTCATGTCCCCGATCTCATCCGAGACTCCGAACTCCTTCGGTACATCAAAACATGTAAACTCATAATATAACTGTCATCGTAACCTTAAGCGTGCGGACCCTACGGGTTCGAGAACAATGTAGACATGACCGAGACACGTCTCCGGTCAATAACCAATAGCGGGACCTGGATGCCCATATTGGCTCCTACATATTCTACGAAGATCTTTATCGGTCAGACCGCATAACAACATACGTTGTTCCCTTTGTCATCGGTATGTTACTTGCCCGAGATTCGATCGTCGGTATCCAATACCTAGTTCAATCTCGTTATCGGCAAGTCTCTTTACTCGTTCCGTAATACATCATCTCACAACTAACATATTAGTTGTAATTCTTGCAAGGCTTATGTGATGTGTATTACCGAGAGGGCCCAGAGATACCTCTCCGACAATCGAAGTGACAAATCCTAATCTCGAAATACGCCAACCCAACATCGACCATTGGAGACACCTGTAGTACTCCTTTATAATCACCCAGTTACGTTGTGACGTTTGGTAGTACCCAAAGTGTTCCTCCGGTAAACGGGAGTTGCATAATCTCATAGTCATAGGAACATGTATAAGTCATGAAGAAAGCAATAGCAACATACTAAACGATCGGGTGCTAAGCTAATGGAATGGGTCATGTCAATCAGATCATTCTACTAATGATGTGACCTCGTTAATCAAATAACAACTCATTGTTCATGGTTAGGAAACATAACCATCTTTGATTAACGAGCTAGTCAAGTAGAGGCATACTAGTGACACTTTGTTTGTCTATATATTCACACATGTATTATGTTTCCGGTAAATACAATTCTAGCATGAATAATAAACATTTATCATGAAATAAGGAAATAAATAATAACTTTATTATTGCCTCTAGGGCATATTTCCTTCAGTCTCCCACTTGCACTAGAGTCAATAATCTAGTTCACATCGTCATGTGATTTAACACCAATATTCATATCTGTATATGATTAACACCCATAGTTCACATCATCATGTGACCAACACCCAAAGGGTTTACTAGAGTCAATAATCTAGTTCACATCGCTATGTGATTAACATCCAAAGAGTACTAAGGTGTGATCATGTTTTGCTCGTGAGAGAAGCTTAGTCAACGGGTCTGTCACATTCAGAGCCGTATGTATTTTGCAAATATTCTATGTCTACAATGCTCTGTACGGAGCTACTCTAGCTAATTGCTCCCACTTTCAATATGTATCCAGATTGAGACTTAGAGTCATCTGGATCAGTGTAAAAGTTTGCACTGATGTAACTTTTACAACAAACTCTTTTATCACCTCCATAATCGAGAAACATCTCCTTAGTCCTTACTAAGGATATTCTTGACCAATGTCCAGTGATCTACTCCTAGATCACTATTGTACTCCCTTGCCAAATACAGAGCAAGGTATACAATAGGTCTGGTACAAAGCATAGCATACTTTATAGAACCTATGACTGAGGCATAGGGAATGACTTTTCATTCTCTTTCTATTTTCTGCTGTGGTCGGGATTTGAGTCTTACTCAATTTCATACCTTTGCAACACAGGCAAGAACTCTTTCTTTAATTGTTCCATTTTGAACTATTTCAAAATCTTGCCAAGGTATGTACTCATTGAAAATCTTATCAAGCGTCTTGATCTATCTCAATAGATCTTGATGCTCAATATATAAGTAGCTTTTTACTGAGGTCTTTTCTTTTTAAAGAACTCCTTTAAAACACTCCTTTATGCTTTGCAGAAAAATTCTACATCATTTCTGATCAACAATATGTCACTCACATATACTAATCAGAAAGGCTGTAGTGCTCCCACTCACTTTATTGTAAATACAGGCTTCATCGTAAGTCCATATAAAACTATATGCTTTGATCAACTTATCAAAGCGTATATTCCAACTCCGAGATGCTTGCACCAGTCCATAGATGGATCGCTGGAGCTTGCACATTTTGTTAGCACCTTTAGGATTGACAAAACCTTCTGGTTGCATCATATACAACTCTTCTTTAATAAATCCATTAAGGAATGCAGTTTTGACATCCATTTGCCAGATTTCATAAAATGTGGCAATTGCTAACATGATTCAGATAGACTTAAGCATCGATACGAGTGAGAAAACCTCATCGTATTCAACACCTTGAACTTGTTGAAAAACTTTTGCAACAAGTCGAGCTTGGTAGATAGTAACAGTACTATCAGTGTCCGTCTTCCTCTTGAAGATCCATTTATTTAACATGGCTTTGCTGATCATCGAGCAAGTCAATCAAAGTCCATACTTTGTTGTCATACATGGATCATATCTCAGATTTTATGGCCTCAAGCCATCTCGCGGAATCTGGGCTCATCATCGCTTCCTCATAGTTCGTAGGTTCATCATGGTCTAGTAACATGACTTCCAGAACATGATTACTACACCACTCTGGTGCAGATCTTACTCTGGAAGACCTACGAGGTTCTGTAGTAACTTGATCTAAAGTTTTATGATCAATATCATTAGCTTCCTCACTAATTGGTGTATTTGTCACAGGAACTGATTTCTGTGATGAACTACTTTCCAATAAGGGAGCAGGTACAGTTACCTCATCAAGTTCTACTTTCCTCCCACTCACTTCTTTCGAGAGAAACTCCTTCTCCAGAAAGGATCCATTTTTAGCAACGAATATCTTGCCTCCGGATCTGTGATAGAAGGTGTACCCAACAATTTCCTTTGGGTATTCTATGAAGACGCACTTCTCCGATTTGGGTTCGAGCTTATCAGGATGAAACTTTTCCACATAAGCATCGCAGCCCCAAACTTTAAGAAACGACAACTTGGGTTTCTTGCTAAACCACAGTTCATATAGTGTCGTCTCAACGGATTTAGATGGTGCCCTTTTAACGTGAATGCAGCTGTCTCTAATGCATAACCCCAAAACGACAATGGTAAATCAATAAGAGACATCATAGATCGCACCATATCCAATAAAGCGCGGTTACGACGTTCGGACACACCATAACATTGTGGTGTTCCAGGTGGCGTGAGCTATGAAACTATTCCACATTGTTTTAATTGAAGACCAAACTCGTAACTCAAATATTCATCTCCGTGATCAGATCGCAGAAACTTTATTTTTCTTGTTACGATGCTTTTTCCACTTCACTCTGAAATTCTTTGAACCTTTCAATTATTTCAGACTTATGTTTCATCAAGTAGATATCCCCATATCTGCTCAAATCATCTTGTGAAGGTCAGAAAATAATGATACCTGCTGTAAGCCTTTCATCGGACCACATACATTGGTATGTATGATTTCCAACAAATCTGTTGCTTGCTTCATTGTTCCGGAGAACGGCGTTTTAGTCATCTTGCCCATAAGGCATGGTTCGCAAGCATCAAGTGATTCATAATCAAGTGATTCCAAAATCCCATCAGCATGGAGTTTCTTCATGCGCTTTACACCAATATGACCTAAACGGCAGTGCCATAAATAAGTTGCACTATCATTATTAACTTTACATCTTTTGGTTTCAATATTATGAATATGTATATCACTAAGATCGAGATCCAATGAACTATTTTCATTGGGTGTGTAACCATATAAAGTTTTATTCATGTAAACAGAACAACAATTTATTCTTTTACTTAAATGAATAACCGTATTACAATAAACATGATCAAATCATATTCATGCTCAACGCAAACACCAAATAACACTTATTTAGTTTCAACACTAATCCCGAAATTATAGGGAGTGTGCGATGATGATCATATCAATCTTGGAACCACTTCCAACACACATCGTCATTTCACCCTTAACTAGTCTCTGTTTATTCTGCAACTCCCGTTTCGAGTTACTAATCTTAGCAACTGAACTAGTATCAAATACTTAGGGTTTTCTATAAACACTAGTAAAGTACACATCAATAACATGTATATCAAATATACTTATGTTCACTTTGCCATCCTTCTTCTCCGCCAATCACTTGGGGTAGATCCACTTCCAGTGACTAGTCCCTTTGCAGTAGAAGCACTTAGTCTCAGGCTTAGGACCAGACTTGGGCTTCTTCACTTGAGCAGCAACTTGCTTGCCGTTCTTCTTGAAGTTCCCCTTCTTCCCTCTGCCCTTTTCTTGAAACTAGTGATCTTGTCAACCATCAACACTTGATGTTTTTCTTGATTTCTACCTTCGTTGATTTCAGCATCACGAAGAGCTTGGGAGTTGTTTTCGTTATCCCTTTGCATATTATAGTTCATCGCGAAGTTCTACTAACTTGGTGATGGTGACTAGAGAATTCTGTCAATCACTATCTTATCTGGAAGATTAACTCCCACTTGATTCAAGCGATTGTAGTACCCAGACAATCTGAGCACATGCTCACTAGTTGAGCGATTCTCCTCCATCTTTTAGCTATAGAACTTGTTGGAGATTTCATATCCCTCAACTCGGGTATTTGCTTGAAATATTAACTTCAACTCCTGGAACATCTCATATGGTCCATGACGTTCAAAACGTCTTTGAAGTCCCGATTCTAAGCCGTTTAAGCATGGTGCACTTAAACTATCAAGTAGTCATCATATTGAGCTAGCCAAACGTTCATAACGTCTGAATCTGCTCCTGCAATAGGTTTGTCGCCTAGCGGTGCATCAAGGACATAATTCTTCTGTGCAGCAATGAGGATAAACCTCAGATCACGGATCCAATCCGCATCATTGCTACTAACATCTTTCAACACAATTTTCTCTAGGAACATATCAAAATAAGCATATGAAAGCAACAACGCGAGCTATTGATCTACAACATAGATATGCTAATACTACCAGGACTAAGTTCATGATAAATTAAAGTTCAATTAATCATATTACTTAAGAACTCCCACTTAGATAGACATCCCTCTAATCATCTAAGTGATCACGTGATCCAAATCAACTAAACCATGTCCGATCATCACGTGAGATGGAGTAGTTTCAATGGTGAACATCACTATGTTGATCATATCTACTATATGATTCACGCTCGACCTTTCGGTCTCCGTGTTCCAAGGCCATATCTGCATATGCTAGGCTCGTCAAGTTTAACCTGAGTATTCTGCGTGCGCAACTGTTTTGCACCCGTTGTATTTGAACATAGAGCCTATCACACCCGATCATCACGTGGTGTCTCAGCACGAAGAACTTTCGCAACGGTGCATACTCAGGGAGAACACTTCTTGATAATTTAGTGAGAGATCATCTTATAATGCTACCGTCAATCAAAGCAAGATAAGATGCATAAAAAGATAAACATCACATGCAATCAATATAAGTGATATGATATGGCCATCATCATCTTGTGCTTGTGATCTCCATCTCCGAAGCACCGTCATGATCACCATCGTCACCGGCGCGACACCTTGATCTCCATCGTAGCATCGTAGTCGTCTCGCTAATCTTATGCTTCCACAACTATCACTACCGTTTAGTAATAAAGTAAAGCATTACATCGCGATTGCATTGCATACAATAAAGCGACAACCATATGGCTCCTGCCAGTTGCCGATAACTTGGTTACAAAACATGATCATCTCATACAATAAAATTCAGCATCATGCCTTGACCATATCACATCACAACATGCCCTGCAAAAACAAGTTAGACGTCCTCTACTTTGTTGTTGCATGTTTTACATGGCTGCTACGGGCTTAAGTAAGAACCAATCTCACCTACGCATCAAAACCACAACGATAGTTTGTCAAATAGACTTCGTTTTAACCTTCGCAAGGACCGGGCGTAGCCATACTTGGTTCAACTAAAGTTGGAGAGGCAGTCGCCCGCAAGCCATCTCTGTGCAAAGCACGTCGAGGGAACCGGTCTCGCGTAAGCGTACGCGTAAGGTTGGTCCGTGTCGTCTCGTCCAACAATACCGCCGAACCAAAGTATGACATGCTGGTAGGCAGTATGACTTGTATCGTCCACAACTCACTTGTGTTCTACTCGTGCATATAACATCAACATAAATAACCTAGGCTCGGATGCCACTGTTGGGTTTCGTAGTAATTTCAAAAAATTTCCTACGCACACGCAAGATCATGTGATGCATAGCAACGAGAGGAGAGAGTGTTGTCTACGTACCCACGCAGACCGACTGCGGAAGCGTTGACGCAACGTAGAGGAAGTAGTCGTACGTCTTCACGATCCAACCGATCAAGCACCGAAACTACGGCACCTCCGAGTTCGAGCACACGTTCAGCTCGATGACGATCCCCGGACTCCGATCCAGCAAAGTGTCGGGGAAGAGTTCCGTCAGCACGACGGCGTGGTGACGATCTTGATGAACTATAGCAGCAGGGCTTCGCCTAAACTCCGCTACAGTATTATCGAGGTATGTGGTGGCAGGGGGCACCGCACACGGCTAAGGAATAGATCACGTGGATCAACTTGTGTCTCTTTGGTGCTAGCCCTGCCCCTCTATTTATATGTTGAGCCCCGGGGTCGAAACTTGGAGCAAAAGCCTCCTCAAAGTCGGTTTTGCCCGAAAGGCAAGAGTCCCACTCGGACTCCAGGACCAAGCGCCACGATCCTTGGCGTCTGGCCCAGACGCCATGGGCCTCGGCGTCTGGCCCAGGGCCAGACGCCAGGGTCTCCGGCGTTTGGCCCCCTGGCCTCCGCAAAACTCCTTTTGCACCGACCTAAAGCCTCATGGGCTTGACCCCTTGGCCTAACCATATCATCCAATATATGAATCTTTACGTCTCGACCATTTCGAGACTCCTCGTCATGTCCCCGATCTCATCCGGGACTCCGAACTCCTTCGGTACATCAAAACATGTAAACTCATAATATAACTGTCATCGTAACCTTAAGCGTGCGGACCCTACGGGTTCGAGAACAATGTAGACATGACCGAGACACGTCTCCGGTCAATAACCAATAGCGGGACCTGGATGCCCATATTGGCTCCTACATATTCTACGAAGATCTTTATCGGTCAGACCGCATAACAACATACGTTGTTCCCTTTGTCATCGGTATGTTACTTGCCCGAGATTCGATCGTCGGTATCCAATACGTAGTTCAATCTCGTTACCGGCAAGTCTCTTTACTCGTTTCGTAATACATCATCTCACAACTAACATATTAGTTATAATGCTTGCAAGGCTTATGTGATGTGTATTACCGAGAGGGCCCAGAGATACCTCTCCGACAATCGGAGTGACAAATCCTAATCTCGAAATACGCCAACCCAACATCGACCATTGGAGACACCTGTAGTACTCCTTTATAATCACCCAGTTACGTTGTGACGTTTGGTAGTACCCAAAGTGTTCCTCCGGTAAACGGGAGTTGCATAATCTCATAGTCATAGGAACATGTATAAGTCATGAAGAAAGCAATAGCAACATACTAAACGATCGGGTGCTAAGCTAATGGAATGGGTCATGTCAATCAGATCATTCTACTAATGATGTGACCTCGTTAATCAAATAACAACTCATTGTTCATGGTTAGGAAACATAACCATCTTTGATTAACGAGCTAGTCAAGTAGAGGCATACTAGTGACACTTTGTTTGTCTATATATTCACACATGTATTATGTTTCCGGTAAATACAATTCTAGCATGAATAATAAACATTTATCATGATTATAAGGAAATAAATAATAACTTTATTATTGCCTCTAGGGCATATTTCCTTCAGAGACAAGGATGTGTTACCGAAGTTCCTTCCTTTTGAGGGGAAGTACGGCGCCGTTAGAGCGGTGTGGAGGCACAATGCTCCCCAAGAAGCCACTAGGGCCACCGTATTCTCCTCACGCCCTCACACAATGCGAGATGCCGTGATTCCACTATTGGTGCCCTTGAAGGCGACGATCGAAACTTTACAAACAAGGTTGGGGCAATCTCCACAACGTAATTGGAGGCTCCCAACGACACCACGAAGCTTCACCACAATGGACTTTGGCTCTGAGGTGACCTCAACCGTATAGGGTGCTCAAACACCCAAGAGTAACAAGATCCGCTAGGGATAAGTGGGAGGGGGGAATCAAATCTCTCTTGGTGGAAGTGTAGATCGAGGCCTTCTCAACTAATCCCGAGCAAATCAACAAGTTTGATTGGCTAGGGAGAGAGATCAGGTGAAAATGTAGCTTGGAGCAACAATGGAGCTTAGAGGTGGAAGAGGTAATCAACTAGAGGTAGGAGACACCCCTTTTATAGCTAAGGAAAAGATCCAACCGTTATCCACAAATCCAGCCTGCGACATGCGGTACTACCGCTCCAGGAACGCGGTACTACCGCAAGGCCACGCGGTACTACCGTGAGGGACCACGGTACTTCCGCGACAGCAGCAGAGACTAGGACATGCCTGACTAAGAGCAGTACTTCCGCGAGCATGGTACTACCGCTCCCCCTTGCGGTACTACCGCAAGGCAGGAAAGTCCTAGCCTACGAAGGGCGCGGATGAATAAAAATACATCCATGCCTACTTCCGCTGGAAAAGAAACAGTGCAAGTATCCGACGCGGTACTACCGCTGGGGAGTGATACTACTGTATGGCAGCTGAACCAGGCCGCACGCGGTACTACCGCACACGAAGTGCGGTACTACCGTGGAGGCGCGGATGTAAAAATTACATCCACTCCTACTACCGCGAAGCAGCGGTACTAGGCATGAGGGCCACGGTACTACAACTCTAGGGGAGCGGTACTACCGTTGGCACCCTCGGTACTACCGTGCGCGACGTGCGGTACTACCGTGGGGGCGCGGATGTAAAAAATTACATCCGCCCCTACTACCGCACCGCAGCGGCACTAGGCCTGGGAGCCACGGTACTACCGTGGGCTCCAGCGGTACTACCGCAGGTGCTTGCGGTACTACCGCTCCAGGGAGCAGTACTACCGCAAGCTCAGCAATAGCAGCCAGGACAATCAAAAAGAGGATAACCGGGGGAAGCTCCAAAGTGCAAGGGAAAGGTGGAGACAAGGAGGGAAACGTGTACGTGATGATTCCACCCGAACCTTTCCAACGCGGACCCCCTCTTAATAGTACGGCTCTCCTATGATTCAAATCCACCAAAAAGAAACATAGAACAACGCCGTCTTCAATAGTCTTCGAGGGGCACCGAACCGTCTTGTGCCTAGCGATCAAGCGTCTGAGAAACTCAAGGCACACGATTAGTACGCAAAAGCATTTTCATCAATCACCAAAACACCTTAGGGATAAAAATGCCCTTACAATATTCAAATTCAATAATATAGCTATCACATAACATATTCTCTACATGATCCACATGCATGCAAAGTTGACACTCTTCCAAAATAGTGGGGTTGTCATCAAATAAAGTCATGACCTCTCCAAGCCCACTTTTATCATAAGTTTCATAGGGTTGATCATTCTCCAAAGTAGTGGGATCATTATTACCTAAAGTTGGAACTCTTCCAAACCCACTTCCAATATTATTGCAAACACTATTATAATTATCATATTCATCATGAGGTTAAATACAATTTCAAGATCATAAGAAGAATCACACCAATCATGATCATTGCAATAAGTAGTGGACATAGCAAAATTAGCATCCCCAAGCTTGAGGTTTTGCATGTTATTAGCACAATTGACATTAATAGAATTTATAATAACACCATTGCAATCATGCTTTTCATTCAAGGAGCTATCGTGAATCACTTCATAAATTTCTTCTTTTAACACTTCATCACAATTTTCAGATTCACGAATTTCAAGCAAAACATCATAAAGATAATCTAGTGCACTCAACTCACTAGCAATTGGTTCATCATAATTGGATATTTTAAAAAGGTTAGCAAGTGGATGAGGATCCATAAAATTTTTGCTTTCTGATTTGGAATAAACATACAATTATACCGAGCGAATAGGCAAACAAACCAAGTAAGACATAAAGGCAAACGAAAGAAGGCAGATAAAAAGGCAAATATTTTTGTATTTTTCTGAAAACGCTTTAGAAGTGGGGAGAGGAAAATGAGAGCCAAATGTCAAATAACGTAATGCAAGAGATGAGAGTTTATGATAGGTGCTTGGTAGGATTGATGTAGATCCTCCCCGGCAACGCCGCCAGAAATTATTCCTTCTACTTCTTGAGCTTGCGTTGATTTTTCCCTTGAAGAGGAAAGGGTGATGCAGCAAAGTAGAGATAAGTATTTCCCTCAATTGAGAACCAAGGTATAAATCCAGTAGGAGGAACACACAAATCACCGATGGTTGCACCTACACAAACTAACAAATACTTGCACTCAACGCGATAAAGGGGTTTTCAATCCCTTCATGGTCACTTGCAAGCATGAGATCTGATAGTGATAGATATAAAAGAAGTAAAAGTGCAAAATAAGATATAAGTAAATAAATTGCAGCAATGTATTTTTGTGTTTTGGTTTTATAGATCTAAAAATAATATGATAAAATAGACCCGAGGGACATAGTTTTCACTAGAGGCTTCTCTCTTGAAAGAAAGCATACGGTGCGGAAACAAATTAATATTGAGCAATTGATAGAAAAGCGCATAGTTATGATAATATCTAAGGCAATGATCATGAATATAGGCATCACTTCCGTGACAAGTAGACCGACTCCTGCTTGCATCTGCTACTATTACTCCACACATCGACCGCTATCTAGCATGCATCTAGGGTATTAAGTTAACAAGAATGGAGTAACGCCTTAAGCAAGATGACATGATGTAGACGGATAGATCCAATCAATATGAACAAACCCCATATTTTTCTCCTTAATGGCAACAATAAAAATACATGTCATGTCCCTTTCTGTCACTCGGGATAAGCACCGCAAGATTGAACCCATTACAAAGCACCTCAGATTGGAGAGAAATACAAGTTCAGAGAAGACTCAAATAATATCATAGATAATCTCATCATAAACCCACAATTCATTGTATCTCAACAAACACACCGCAAAAGAAGATTACATTGAATAGATCTCCAAGAACATAAGGAGAACACTGTATTGAATATCAAAGAGAGAGAAGAAGTCATCTAGCTTCTAGCTATGGACCCATAGGTCTGTGGTAAACTACTCACACATCACCGGAAGGGCAGAAAAGTCGATGTAGAAGCCCTCTATGGTTGAACCCCCTCTGACAGAGTACTAGAAAAGGCTCAAGATGGGATCTCACGAGAACAAAAACTTGCGGCGGCGGAAAAGTATTTTTGGTGTGCCCCCTAGTATACGGGGAATATTTGGGTATTTATAGAAGAAGAATTAGGGTTAGAGGGGCTGCGAGGGGCCCACAAGCTTGGGGGCGCCCCCCTGGGGCATGCCCTACGAGCTTGTGGCCACCTCGTGGCTCCTCTGGCCTCCTCCCGAAGCTTCTAGGGTGTCTTGTGGTCCAACAAAAATCATCAAAAAGTTTTTTTGGACTCTGTTTGGTATTGATTTTCTGTAGGCAAAAACAAGGAAAAACAGCAACTGACACTTGGCGCTAGGTTAATAGGTTAGTCCCAAAAAATGATATAAAATAGCATAATAATGCATATAAAACATCCAAGATTGATAATATAATAGCAAAGAACAATAAAAAAATTATAGATACATTGGAGACGTATCAAGCCCCTAGGGCACACCCCCAGGCTTGTTGCTTTGTCGTGAAGCTTCTGGTCCTTCCTCGATGCTTTGAGGGTCTCTTTTGGTCCAAAAAATCTCTGTAAATTTTCAACCCATTCCGAGAACTTTTATTTCTGCACAAAAAGACGACACCATGGTAGTTCTGTTGAAAAAGCGCTAGTCCGCGTTAGTTCCATTCAAAGGATATCAAAATCATATAAAATTGTTGTAAACATGACATGAATACTTCTTAAATTATAGTTACATTGGAGACGTATCACACTCGAAGCAGAAAAGGCATGTGAATGAAATTGCAAGTGTGTTTATGGGTGATTCCAAATGAATGGAATAATTATTTTAGCTCCCTATAAATATTGGGAGTATATTATAAAGAGAATCACCATGTGGATTCCCTCAATTTAAATAGATCAAAAATCTATGCAATTTATTTATTGAGTTGTAAAATTTAATGAGATGATGCAATACAAAATAAAATAAAACAAACAAATAATTAACATGGCGATCATGAAAAACATGGAAGGCACCTGGAGCGTCTGTCTCGGGATGTTACAATGCAACATTTTTAGGTGTGCTGGTGCGGCGGTCCTCGCACGTTTAACGTGCTACGGGCCGGTTGTTTGCACCACGTGACCCGAGGGCACTCGCGCACCCCGCGTGGGATTTGCTATCGCCACTGACCCACCTACGTGCTGGTGTGGCCGGCCGCTTAAGCTAGCTCACCAGATCATGATGCTTCGTCCATCATTCGCATAAGGTTATGAAATTGTAATCCACACAACTCTTGTTCTTGCACATATGGGAACATGCACTGATGTGACCTTCTGCACAAATTAACTAGATCCCATCTGCATCACCGCTGCATCCCAGTCTTCATAGGATCTCGTGAAGATCGTCTTTGAGTTCAGCGTGTCCTTCCATCGACTGAGTAATGGTTGTCGCTGCATCGCCTCGTCAGGCCGCAGCGCCGCCGCCCATGGTTCTCCCCGCGGCTGTGCTACTTGTGAGTTGCGTTGGATTTCCCCAAAGAGGATAGAATGATGCAGTGCAGTAGAGATAAGTATTTCCCCCAGTTAAGAACCAAGGTTATCAATCCAGTAGGAGAACCACACAACACCTCATGAACAACACCTACACACAAAATAACAAATACTTGCACCCAACACAAACAAGGGGTTGTCAATCCCTTGGCGGTTAATTGCAAGGATCAAATCTTGTAGTGATAGACAGATAAACAAAAACACAAAATAAAATAAAAGTAAATAAATTGCAGCAAGGTATTTTTGGATTTTATATATTATAAAGATAGGCCCGGGGCCATAGTTTTCACTATATGCTTCTCTCTTGAACATAGCATACGGTGGGTAAACAAATTAGTGTTGGACTAGACAATTGATAGAAAAACGTGTGGTTATGACGAAATCCAAGGCAATGATCATGTATATAGGCATCACGCCCGAGACAAGTAGACCAACTCCTGCCTGCATCTACTACTATTACTCCACACATTGACCGCTATCCAACATGCATTTAGAGTATTAAGTTCATAAAGAACCGAGTAACTCCTTAAGCAAGATGACATGATGTAGACAAAGTAAATCCAATCAATATGAATAAACCCCAACGGTTTATCCTTAATTGCAACAATACAAATGCGTATCATGTCCCTTACTGTCACTGGGATTAAGCACCGCAAAATCAAACCCATCACAAAGCACCTTTCCCATTGTAAGATAAATCAATCTAGTTGGCCAAACCAAAGGGATAGATCAGAGAAAAATACAAAGATATAGCAGTCATGCATAAAAGAGTTCAGAGAAGAGTCAATTAATATTCATAGATAATCTGATAATAAACCCATAATTCATTGGATCCCAACAAACACACCGCAAGAGAAGATGACATCGAATAGATCTCCAAGAACATCAAGGAGAACATTGTATTGAAGATCAAAGAGAGAGAAGAAGCCATCTAGCTACTAGCTATGGGCCTGTAGGTCTATGTTAAGCTACTCCCATATCATCGGAAGGGCAGAAAGGTTGATGTAGACCCTCCATGATCGACTCCCCCTCTGGTAGAGTGCCAAAAAAGGCCTCCAGATGGGATCTCGCAAGAACTGAAGCTCCACACGGCTACTGTTGGTTTCCTAGTTTTAGAGAATTTATAGAGTTGGAATTAAGTCAAATGGAGGAACGACGGGCCCACAAGGCACATGGGCACGCCCATGTGGCTTGTGGCCTACTCCTCCACCTTCTGGCCTCCTTATGAAGCTTCTAGGGTCTCTTATGTCCATAAAAAATCGCCAAAAAGTTTTGTGGCGTTTGGACTTCGTTTGGTACTGATTTCCTGGAAAACAAAAAAAAAGGCAAAAAACAGCAACTCACACTTGATACTAAGTTAATAGGTTAGTCCCAAAAAATAATATAATGATGCATATAATTGCATATAAAACATCTAAGATTGATATGATAATAGGATGGAACAATAAAAAAATTATAAATACATTGGAGACGTATCAGGCTGCACCGACCCATGTGCTACCGCTACGTCGCCCCTTCGGGCCATAGTGTCGTGCCCCACGGTCCACCGCTGCCTCGAGGCCATCCGCTCCAAGTCATCCCCATGGCTGCACTGACCCTCGCACTGCCGCTATGTCGCCTCATCAGGCCGTAGCGAGTGTGGCACATGGTCCCTACCGCCACCCCGTGGTTCTCCCCGCAGTTGCACCGACACGTGCGCTGCCGCTGCATCACCCCTTAGGGCCGTAGCGCCATGGCACGTGGTCTACTTCGCCATCCACACACGTCGACTTCTGTGCGGTATGCATGGTGCCGCCTTCCTAGGCGCTGGAACATCACCGTCCACGCCGGTATTTGTCACACTGTCGGGTTCTTCCTCGCCTACTTCGAGCATCATCGATGCACTCCTAACCTATCCGCCGCCGCCGCTGCCACCTCCTCAGGCCGCCGCCATTCCCGGTCCACGATGACTACCTTTACGCCGGCCACCCTGACTCGACATCGACCATGGTGTCCCTCGCACGACTACCTCGACCACGGCTACACCACCCTACGCTTTCGGCTACATCGACATCGGCATAAAGGGCTACCGCCTTGCTTGACCAACCTCGTCGGTTTCCACCTCAGCCACGACTTTCGTGATGCATCGACTGTTCGACTATGGGGGGATGTTCGCCGGCTTACTTTTGGATTATTCTCCAGTCTTACCATCTACGTCGCTACCGTTATGATTGCGGGGGGATGTTAAGTATTGTGATTGTTTTGGAAATGTTAGATAGACTAGGATTTGTTCTATGTTGTCTTATACTTCAAGAAGATCATGCACTCCTATATATATGCCCACCAGGCTCAAGCAATAATCATCGATTCCACCAAATCTCCCTTCTATCGCTCTAACAATTTGTATCCATCAGTTGAACTTTGCACTTGTTGTGCACGTGCCCGCCTACTAGTATTTTAAATGTGTGAACTATTTATAATGTTACTTATATACACCGAAAATGCACAAAAGTAGTCATCAAACAAAAGATTAGAAAAATGTCAATTATCTATTTCCAGTATGTTAACGTGTACAAAAATTATTCCTGATGTGTACAACAAATCTAGAGTGTGTATTAATTTTTTGGAGCATAGAATATAACTTTTTTTAAATGTTGATTGTGTATAAATAATGTTAAGTATGTATTAAAAATGTTACTGATATTCTGAATATGTACAATGTGTATGAAAAAATACTCATAAAACATATATTTTTGAAATGTGAATCATGCATTAAAAATATATGAAGTATTGTTCTTGATATACGTAAAATTTGCAGATGTGTATGAAAAGTGTAGACATGTGCTAAAAAAGCAAAGAAATAAAGATAAAGCTAAAAAAAGAGGCATGCTACGCGTCCGCCGACGGATATTTTAAAAATCTACCGAGCCATCAGATAAGTCACCATCTAACACCTGAACGGTCCTCTAGTTTTGCAACAAAAGTCTTGTTGCAGAATCCTTCACAACATAGATTTTGTTGTAGAAATATTTGCAGCGGAGCTTGTGTTGCAAAACTTTTTGCAACATAGGTCATGCTGCAAAAAATATTTATTTTGTCTTTAGCTTTTTTGCAACACCGGCGATGTTACGAGAGAATTTTTGCAACATGGGTAATGTTGCAGAAATTTTTGCAATGGAAATAATATGTAGAAACGCCGCCGCGGTTGCCTGCACTGAGTGCCTCGCCGTCGACCACAACAGAGCAGTAGAGCCGCCGCTCCTGCCGTGCAGAAGCATGCCGGAGAGGTCGTCATTGCCATTCACTAGTAGAAAATAGGGCTTTGGTCCATGCCAGATAAGCCCATTAATCCCGGTTCAGTCACGAACCGGGACCCATGGGGGCATAGGTCCCGGTTCGTGAGGCCAGGGGGGCGGCCGGGCCTCGTGGTCGGCCTCGTGGGGCATTGGTCCCGGTTCATCTGACCCCTCTGGTCTCGGTTCCAGACATGAACCGGGACCAATGGGCCTCGCGCCTGGCCCAGAACCTTTAGTCCCATTTCGTGGCTGGAACCGGGACCAAATGTGGTCCTTTAGTGCTGGTTCTAGACACGAACAGGGACCAATGAGATGCCTATATATACCCCCTTGCCCACGAGCAGAGCAGTGGAGTGCTTCGTTTTTTTGGTCGGTCGTGGGTCCTATGCACATGAGGTGTTCGATGAAATGCCCGAGCCACACTTAAGCTTTCTCCTCTCGAAGCTCCTTGTCCAAAGTCCATTTTCCTCTAGATTTGTCTAGGTTTGGCGGTCCGTCCTGTCCCGTCCCCGTCCTCACCGTCGTCGATCGCCCGCACTGATCTCGTCGCCGACACCACCGTGGTGAGCCTCTTGATCTTATCTTCTTTCTAAAAGAAAAAAAGTTCTTACTTATATGATTTAGATAGATACTTGTGTAATTTTCTTACTTTATTATTGTTTGTTATTATATAGTGCTATGGTTTTGTTATCCGCCTCCATCGGCCCTCGTCATGTCTATGATTCGGATGTGGTATATATTATCTTTTATAACTATTTGGTTCATTTAGTGTTTATGACAATTATGCCGACCAACATGACACAGTGTTGACACCAAATTTTGGCACGGCCAAGAACACAATTAAGATGACCTCAAATGGAAAAGTTCGCAAAGTGAGAAATTTCGGTATTGTCAAAAGAAGGAACTTTGATATTTGTGCCACAGCCATCCGATCTCATCTCTAAGGCCGAAGTTATGTCCAAAGTACTGAGATTTTGTATTCAGAACACTATTTGGCTGATAACGCCCCCAGGCATGCCTCGTATTGAAACATGACCTACACGAATTATCTTCGTCTCGTCGAAACGATCGATTTTGATATAAAAATCTTCTCAATCCAAGTTCGTATGCAAAAGTTAGAGCTATCGGAATACAGCCCTGTCAGGAGGCGAAATATGGCGCGCCCCACCACACGCCATGTCTGATGGGTAGCGCGAGCAAACAAATGCTCTGCGCGAGCTATTTGACCCTTAATATGACCTCTGATCAAAAACCATTCAACATGAAAGTTGTTTGTCTCGTCGACATAGTCAAGATTGCTTTTGGACTCGTTTCCATCTGAGGTCGCTTACCACCACAGAAAAGACCCGCAAGGTGCAGCCAGTTTAAACCGAACAGTTTTGGAAAGTTCGGACAAAACCAATCCGAATTTGACTAGGGTTTTGGACGTGAATCCAAGACTTTTCCTTGCACGGGAATTCCAGCCGCCTCTTATATACCTAAGGGGTGACGGCCGATTGAACAACACACTCGAACAAATCATCTACCACTTTTTACATTTACTTTTATCTCTCGCCCTTGTTCTTCTTCTTCCTCGTTCTTCGTCCGTTCTTCTTCATTGCAGGGCGGCGAATGTAACATCCCAAATTTTCAATTTGGAATGTTATACATTAAATCATCATGCATTACATATTTTCTTGCATTTGCCGATCCTAGAAATTTCACGCAAATCAAGGACCCTCAGAGAGAGTTGGAGATTTCGAAATTTTCATATTTGAGTTTCCTCGAATTATGAAAAGAGGATCATTTGGTTTTATTTATTTCATCTTCAAATAATTTTCCAATATCAAAAATATGAGAGGGAATAATATGACTTTCCCAAAAATTAGGAAAAATGAAGATTTAATAAATAAATCAAATTCTGGATTTTCTCGGAGTTTATTTGCCTTAGGGAAAAATGCGTGTTTTCAAAAATTGCATTTTTTGGCCCCGAGTAAAAGTTCATTTTGTTCGACTCATTTTAGGAGTCGGGGAAAATTTACTTTGTATTTTTGGAGTTTGTTTAGGTTTTATTTTATTCGTTTTCTGCGCGCGTTATTTATAAAAAAACTGCAGCGCCCGACTGGGCCAAGGGCCCAGCCGAGCCGGCCCAGCCGCGCCCCCCCCCACGCGCGCGCGCCCGCGCGCAACCGCGCCGCCGCCGCCGGCCG
>NC_041389.1:195732473-195740491 GCF_002162155.2 Triticum dicoccoides | reverse complement strand
CGCCGCCTAGCCGCCACCCCGCCGGAGCCCCGCCTCGTCGAGGTAGCCGCGCGCGCGCCACCCTCCCCTCGGTTCGATTTTTTTAAAAAAGAAAAAACCGTTCCGGTTTTCTTTTTTGTCGTTTCGGTTTTTTTAAAAACCCTAGATCGGTTTTTATTTCCGGTTTTGTTGTTTAGCGAGCGTTCGCCGGACCGTTCGTCTTAACGAACGTGATCACCGGTTATCCCCGGTTAATGAACGTCCGTTCGTTTAACCGTTCGTCGTTTTTCTTTTAATCGGATTTATTCTGCTATTTTCTGATCGCGATTTCAGATCCGATCTTCGTTCTAATTTATCTTCTCGCTCGTTTATCGGAATCAGGTGACTCAAGCGCGTGGAGTTTCGTTTCGTAACCGCCGTTCCGACTAATCAACTTAAACAAAGTTTTGCTACTGTAAAATTTGACCTACTTTCAATTTGCTAGAACCGAGCTGTTTTCTTTTTGCCGTTTGACCTTCGTTGCTTTATTTGATTTGATTCTTTTGCCACCAGGGTTCTTAAGTTGAACTTTCTGGTTAGATCTTTTATTCGAGATTTACCTGTGCATTAGATGAGTACTTATTGTATGCTTGTTGTCTGTCTGCGATAGATCACTCGGAGTGCGCCGCTTGTTACTTCGAATCTCTAGGTTTCGCGGATCATCAGCAAGGCAAGTAACACTTGATCATATCTTTTCTACTACCCAGTTTTTATGCATTAGATCAATCCTCAAACATTGCATGATTAGGATCTAATTAAATTGTAGGATGGGAAGTAGATGAGGTAGTACCTATTACCTGTATTACTTATGAAACCTTTGGGGAGTTACTTCTGCGTTTGCTTATTATGCCATGCTATGCTAGTAGACGTGGATTGGGTGAGTGAATATCCATGACAGATGTGAGATTGTTAATTAATGGTTTATCTAAGGTGGCAACTTAAATACACATCTGGGTGGATTGAGGCACTTGGGGTATCCAGTGATTGCCTGTTTTTTCTGGAAATCCCGGGGTTACCGTGTGATTTTCCTATGGACCGCCACCCAGGCTCAAAGGGATCATAAGATAATTCATGCTAGTAACTTTCGTGTGCAGCCACAAGCCATTATGGGCTCTGGCATAGTTGACTAAGTCGTGCGAACTCTTATAGTGGTAGACTAGCAGATGTAGGGGATGTAGGTGTACCGGTCTACCCATCGTAAGGTGCTAGCGCTTCTGAAAGACTATGTCTCGGTCATCCGTTTCTCAAACACCATGTAGTGCGAGAAACCAAATGGAGGTGATCGAGTCTTGTGGGGAAAAGTGCGCAAACCTCTGCAGAGTGTACAAACTAATCATGATTAGCCGTGTCCCCGATTATGGACATCTTGAGTATCTAGTACTTGAATATCATGTGAATCTCAACATGTTACTCTAAATCTAATATTGTTGGGTTTGTTAATGATTGCTTTTAATTGGGATTGAGGATGCTGTCAACCATCCTCAATGCTTAACAACCACCATGATAGTTAAATAAATTTATTCCTTTGCAGTAGGGAAAAATTGGCTTTATGCAAAACTGTAACCATAGAGATTTTCCCCCAGCCATATATGCATATAGAATAGGCTTGTCATTCATTATTCTCTATGTGTTACATTGCCAGCATATTCCATGTGCTGGCCCGTTTTCGGGCTGCAACTTTCATGTTGCAGACTTTTCAGACGACGAGTAAGGTGATTTTAGGTCGTGGTTCTATACTCAGTGATACCGTTGGAGTTGATGGACTCACTTATCTTCCAAGTCTTCCGCTATTATCGTTATTAGATGGCCTTAAGCCATGATTATTGTAATAAGTCCTATTTTGGAACATCGATGTAATAAGTGTGTGATTGCTACTTTGTTATAAATCCTTCGAAGTACTGTGTGGTGTCAGCATTACTGATCCAGGGATGACACCTGAGCACAGAGACTTGACCATCTGAGGTCGGGTCGCTACAGAGATGGTATCAGAGCACACGCTGACTGTAGGACACGACCACTAAGTTAAAGCCATAGATCACTACTCTCTTCTCATTTTCTAACTCCTCATCTTTTCTACTCTTTTAGGATGACGGACGCAAAGATCAAGTATGCTGAACCAGATGAAGGTACACCTTTTGGATTCCACTTGAAGGAAGTCGCCAAGTACCTGAACATTGGACTACCAAGCTTCACCAGGACTTTCAACGCCACTCTGCCTGAAGAGGAGCGCTGGAAGATTCAAGCCCACGTTCCGGGAAGGACATTCGCCCCAATCACCAAGCCTATAGATAGTGTTTTCAGTGCACCAACCTGGAGTCTGGGAAAGAGCATGGCAGCTCATATCACCATGGGACGCATTGGAGAAGTTTATCAAGAAGACCTCAAGTACACTATCTACCAGATTTGCGGACGCCGAGATGAACAATGGGAGATAGTCAGCACCAAGAAGGATAGATCCATTGCAGCTTTCATCCAAGAGCTAAACCAGCACATTCGACGCCAGGAGAACCAGATGTGCAATGATATGATAGAGTTGAAGAATGCGAAGGGAAGGATCATCGAACTTGAAGGAGAACTAAAGTCTACACGCAAGGACTACATGGACGAGATCGTAGCTGTAGTAAAGCACAATAGCGATCTTAAGTATGAGATTGAAGAACTCAAGAAGAAATTAGCGCTCAAGAATGAAGACAAATACGTCGACTGTCCGAGCAACTACATCATCATCGACGACACCGATTCGGATCCAAGTGAGCCCGACTTTGAAGACGAAGCTGGAGCAGACATCATGGAGTCTTCGACTGGTTCAAATTAATAGATGACCCCCACATATTAGTAGTATTTCCCTCCATGTAAACATTATAGTACAAGCACTTTTGCGATAGTTAGACCATTGTATGCCCTTTGTTGAAATGAATGAAGTGATTTTGTGTGCATTTGTCTCATGAGCATTTGGGTAGTGTTTTCTCCTTAGACCTCACTCTATTCTTAATTTCTCGTCTTTTCTAAACCCTTCAGATGCCTCCGAGACGCGACCCCGTGTTTGTTTTCCGGCCAGAGATCACTCAGTTGATTCAGCAGCAGAATACTTTGATTCAAACATTGGTATAGAACCAAGGCAACAACAACAACAACCCACCACCACCACCACCTGCGGATCACTTGACTCGTTTCCTTAGGCTGAATCTGCCGGTGTATTCTAGTAGCACCGAGCCGATTGTAGCAGATGATTGGCTCCGCAAGATAGGAAGGGAGTTGACCACTGCAGGATGCACAGATGGTGAGAAGGTGAAGTTTGCTGCACATCAGCTTGACGGACCCGCAGCAGCATGGTGGGAGAATTTCACAACCACTTACCCTGTAGACATTGTCACATGGGATCAGTTTCAGCAAGCTTTCCGCACTGCCCATGTTTCAGCAGGAGCTATGGCCATGAAGAAGCGTGAGTTTCGCAACTTACACCAAGGAGGAAGGACTATTGGCCAGTATGTGGATGATTTTAGTAAGTTAGCACGTTATGCCCCAGATGACGTTGCTACAGACGCAACTAAGCAGGAGAAATTTCTGGAAGGACTAAATGATGAGTTAAGCCTGCAGTTGATGGTAGCAAGATTCAATAACTACCAGGAGTTGGTAGACCGCGCCCTCATGATTGAAGAAAAGCAGCAGCAGATTGAGAATCGCAAGAGGAAGTATGGGCAGGGGAAGTATAACTCTGGAGCCCAGCAGAAGCCCCTTTATACCCCTAAACAGGGAGTTCAGTTTCAGCATACCCATGGAGGAGGTAGTTCGCACAACCATAATGGCCACAAGAATGGTAATAGGAATGGAGGAAGCAACGGCCAGAACCGGACCACACCATCAACCCCAGCCAAGAAAGACCTGAGCCATGTCACCTGTTACAAGTGTTCCAAGACCGGACATTATGCAAATGACTGTCCTGAAGGCCAAGGTGGAAATGGAAGCTCTGGAAAGAAGCCAAACCCTTTCAACAGGGGACAGGTGAACCACATTGATGTGGAGGAGGTTGAAGATCAGCCCGATGCAGTAATCGATAAGTTTTTGGTTAAGTCATTTACTGCACTTGTTCTTTTTGATACTGGTGCATCGCATTCATACATATCAAGGGGATTTGTAGAGAAGTATAGTCTGCCTACTCAGATTCTTAAAACCCCTATGCTAGTAAGCTCACTAGGAGCGGAGTATATGGCCAGACAAGGATGTTTTCAAGTGCCATTAAGTATAGGAAGGCATGTATTGCCAACGGATTTGATCATTCTGGAATCCCAAGGATTGGATGTGATTCTCGGTATGGATTGGCTGTCGATGTATGGAGGAAACATCGATTGCGCAAGTAAGACGATTTTGCTCACAATGCCAGAAGGAAGAAGGATTAGGTATGTATCACGACATGGACCAAATAGGAATCAAGTAAATTCCTTATCAGGAGTTGTGCAGGAAGAGGTGCCAGTGGTGAAGGATGCCAGTTGTGCCTGAGGTATTTCCTGATGAATTGCCAGGAATGCCACCGGATAGAGACATTGATTTTTTGATTGAGCTTTTGCCAGGTACAGGCCCAATATCAAAGCGACCATACAGGATGCCCGCACAAGATTTGGCGGAAATCAAGAAGCAGATTAAGGAGCTATTGGATAAAGGTTATATACGCCCAAGTTCTTCGCCTTGGGGATCACCCGTACTTTTAGTGGAGAAGAAGGATGGATCGTTAAGGATGGTTGTTGATTATCGTGGATTGAATGAAGTAATAATCAAGAACAAGTACCCACTACCAATGATAAATGATCTGTTTGATCATTTGCAAGGAGCTAAAGTGTTTTCCAAGATCAATTTGCGATCAGGGTACCATCAGCTGAAGATTCGAGAGCAGGACATACCTAAGAGAGCGTTCACCACAAGATATGGACTGTATGAGTATACCGTTATGTCATTTGGACTGACTAACGCACCTGCCTATTTCATGAACCTGATGAACAAAGTGTTTATGGAGTTTTTGGATAAGTTCGTCATGGTGTTCATTGATGATATTTTGGTTTACTCGAAGAATGAAGAGGAACATAAGGTACATTTGCGATTGGTTTTGGAGAAACTAAGGGAACATCAGTTATATGCCAATGTCCAGCAAATGTGAGTTTTGGCTAAAGGAAGTTGGATTTCTTGGACATGTTATATCCGGAGAAGGGATAGCAGTTGACCCCACAAAGGTCGGGACCGTAACCAAATGGGAAGCACCAACGACAGTTGGAGAGATCCGGAGTTTTCTTGGACTCGCAGGATACTACCGGAGATTCATTGAGAATTTCTCAAGGATTGCAAAGCCTATGACGGAGTTGCTGAAAAAGGATACCAAGTTCATATGGACTGAGGATTGTGAGGCAAGTTTTCAGGAGTTGAAGAAAAGATTGGTTACCTCACCAGTGTTAATTTTGCCAGATCAGACCAAGGATTATGAGGTGTATTGCGACGCTTCACGTCGAGGACTTGGAGCAGTGCTTATGCAGGAAGGAAGAGTTGTTTCGTATGCTTCACGACAACTGAAACCTCACGAATTAAATTATGCCACACATGATTTGGAATTAGCAGCCGTAGTGCATGCATTGAAGACATGGAGACATTTCCTCATTGGAAATCATTGTGAGGTGTACACAGATCACAAGAGTTTGAAGTACATTTTCACGCAGAAAGAGTTAAACCTTAGACAAAGGAGATGGTTGGAACTCATCAAGGACTATGATATGAGATTGCATTACCATCCCGGAAAGGCTAATGTAGTAGCTGACGCATTGAGCTGCAAGAGCCATGTCAATACGCTATTGACTTGAGAAATACCAAAGGAGCTAGCAGAAGATCTTCGTGAGCTATGTTTAGAAATAGTTCCGAGAGGCTATGTAGCAGCATTGGAGATTCAGTCTGCCTTGATGGATAAAATCAGGGAAGCTCAGAAAAATGACAAGGAGATCGCGGATATAAAGGAGAAAATGAGCGAAGGAAAAGCAAACGGATTTCGTGAGGATGAGCACGATACCCTATGGTTTGAGGACCGTGTTTATGTGCCAAATGACCCGGAGATCAGGAAGTTGATTCTGCAAGAGGCACATGATTCACCCTATTCGATTCACCCAGGAAATACCAAGATGTATTTGGATTTGAAGGAAACGTTCTGGTGGACCGGAATGAAGAAGGATATTGCGGAGTATGTAGCAGTTTGTGATGTATGTCAGAGAGTGAAGGCAGAAAATCAGAAGCCAGCAGGATTGTTGCAACCATTGCCGATACCTGAATGGAAGTGGGATAAACTAGGCATGGATTTCATCACACGTTTGCCAAAGACTCGTTCAGGCTATGACTCGATTTGGGTTATAGTCGACCGCTTGACGAAGGTAGCTCATTTCATTCCAGTCAAGACTACCTATAACAGTGCTAAGTTGGCAAAGATATACATGACCAGAATTGTGTGTTTGCACGGAGTTCCGAGGAGTAACGTATCAGATAGAGGAACCCAATTTACCTCAAAGTTTTGGAATCAGTTGCATGAAACGTTGGGAACCAGGCTGGAATTCAGTACAGCTTTCCACCCACAGACAGATGGACAGACTGAGAGAGTCAATCAGATTTTGGAGGATATGCTGAGAGCTTGTGCACTAGATTATGGATCTAGTTGGGATGATAACTTGCCGTATGCAGAGTTTTCTTATAACAACAGTTACCAAACCAGCTTGAAGATGGCACCTTTCGAAGCTTTATACGGAAGGAGGTGCAGGACACCGTTGTCATGGGACGAAGTTGGAGACCGTCAGTTGTTTGGACCAGATTTGATTAAGGAGTCTGAACAGAAAGTTAAGTTGATTCGCGATAGGCTCAAGGTAGCCCAGTCCAGACAGAAAAGCTATGCGGATTCAAAACGCAAGGCGATAGAATATGAAGTTGGAGACAGAATTTATCTTAGAGTATCCCCACTTCAAGGAGTTAAGCGTTTTGGAGTTAAAGGAAAATTAGCACCACGTTTCATTGGACCGTATAGGATCTTGCAGCGCATGGGAGAAGTCGCTTATAAGTTGGAATTACCAGAAGGACTGTCAGGAGTTCATGACGTATTCCATGTTTCTCAGCTGAAGAAATGTCACGCCGAGATGGCGGAGGTACCGCTAAGAGATACAGTGCCACTTGAAGCAATTCAGTTGAAGGATGATTTAACATATGAGGAAAAACCCATCAAGATTCTCGAACACGCTAGCAGGGTTACTCGCAGCAAGGTTATCAAGTTTTGCAAGGTTCAGTGGAGCCACCACACTGAGGATGAAGCCACCTGGGAGAGAGAAGAAGATTTGCTCAAGGATCACCCTCACCTATTTTCTATCCAACCCGAATCTCGAGGGCGAGATTCATCTTAAGGGGGGTAGGTTTGTAACATCCCAAATTTTCAATTTGGAATGTTATACATTAAATCATCATGCATTACATATTTTCTTGCATTTGCCGATCCTAGAAATTTCACGCAACTCAAGGACCCTCGGAGAGAGTTGGAGATTTTGAAATTTTCATATTTGAGTTTCCTCGAATTATGAAAAGAGGATCATTTGATTTTATTTATTTCATCTTCAAATAATTTTCCAATATCAAAAATATGAGAGGGAATAATATGACTTTCCCAAAAATTAGGAAAAATGAAGATTTAATAAATAAATCAAATTCTGGATTTTCTCGGAGTTTATTTGCCTTAGGGAAAAATGCGTGTTTTCAAAAATTGCATTTTTTGGCCCCGAGTAAAAGTTCATTTTGGTCGACTCATTTTAGGAGTCGGGGAAAATTTACTTTGTATTTTTGGAGTTTGTTTAGGTTTTATTTTATTTGTTTTTTGCGCGCGTTATTTATAAAAAAAAACCGCAGCGCCCGACTAGGCCAAGGGCCCAGCCGAGCCGGCCCAGCCGAGCCGGCCCAGCCGCGCCCCCTCCCACGCGCGCGCGCCCGCGCGCAGCCGCGCC
>NC_041389.1:195717611-195732164 GCF_002162155.2 Triticum dicoccoides | reverse complement strand
CCTGCCGCCGCCGCCGCCGCGACGCCGTCGCCCCGTCGCCTAGCCGCCACCCCGGCAGAGCCCCGCCTCGTCGAGGTAGCCGCGCCGCGCCACCCTCCCCTCGGTTCGATTTAAAAAAAAACCGTTCCGGTTTTCTTTTTTGTCGTTTCGGTTTTTTTTAGATCGGTTTTTATTTCCGGTTTTGTTGTTTAGCGAGCGTTCGCCGGACCGTTCGTCTTAACGAACGTGATCACCGGTTATCCCTGGTTAACGAATGTCCGTTCGTTTAACCGTTCGTCGTTTTTCTTTTAATCGGATTTATTCCGCTATTTTCTGATCGCAATTTCAGATCCGATCTTCGTTCTAGTTTATCTTCTCGCTCGTTTATCGGAATCAGGTGATTCAAGCGCCTGGAGTTTCGTTTTGAAACCGCCGTTCCGACTAATCAAGTTAAACAAAGTTTTTCTACTGTAAAATTTGACCTAGTTTCAATTTGCTAGAACCGAGCTGTTTTCTTTTCGCTGTTTGACCTTCGTTGCTTTATTTGATTTGATTCTTTTGCCACCAGGGTTCTTAAGTTGAACTTTCTAGTTAGATCTTTTATTCGAGATTTACGTGTGCATTAGATGAGTACTTATTGTATGCTTGTTGTCTGTCTGCGATAGATCACCCGGAGTGCGCCGCTTGTTACTTCGAATCTCTAGGTTTCGCGGATCATCAGCAAGGCAGGTAACACTTGATCATATCTTTTCTACTACCCAGTTTTTATGCATTAGATCAATCCTCAAACATTGCATGATTAGGATCTAATTAAATTGTGGGATGGGAAGTAGATGAGGTAGTACCTATTACCTGTATTACTTATGAAACCTTTGGGGAGTTACTTCTACGTTTGCTTATTATTCCATGCTATGCTAGTAGACGTGGATTGGGTGAGTGAATATCCATGACAGATGTGAGATTGTTAATTAATGGTTTATCTAAGGTGGCAACTTAAATACACATCTGGGTGGATTGAGGCACCTGGGGTATCCAGTGATTGCCTGTTTGTTTTTGGAAGTTCCGGGGTTACCGTGTGATTTTCCTATGGACCGCCACCCAGGCTCAAAGGGATCATAAGATAATTCATGCTAGTAACTTCCGTGTGCAGCCACGAGCCATTATGGGCTCTGGCATAGTTGACTAAGTCGTGCGAAGTCTTATAGTGATAGACTAGCAGATGTAGGGGATGTAGGTGTACCGGTCTACCCATCGTAAGGTGCTAGCGCTTCTGAAAGACTATGTCTCGGTCATCCGTTTCTCAAACACCATGTAGTGAGAGAAACCAAACGGAGGCGATCGAGTCTTGTGGGGAAAAGTGCGCAAACCTCTGCAGAGTGTACAAACTAATCATGATTAGCCGTGTCCCCGGTTATGGACATCTTGAGTATCTAGTACTTGAATATCATGTGAATCTCAACATGTTACTCTAAATCTACTATTATTGGGTTTGTTAATGATTGCTTTTAATTGGGATTGAGGATGCTGTCAACCATCCTCAATGCTTAACAACCACCATGATAGTTAAATAAATTTATTCCTTTGCAGTAGGGAAAATTGGCTTTATGCAAAACTGTAACCATAGAGCTTTTCCCCTAGCCATATATGCATATAGAATAGGCTTGTCATTCATTATTCTCTATGTGTTACATTGCCAGCATATTCCATGTGCTGACCCGTTTTCGGGCTGCAACTTTCATGTTGCAGACTTTTCAGACGACAAGTAAGGTGATTTTAGGTCGTGGTTCTATACTCAGTGATGCCGTTGGAGTTGATGGACTCACTTATCTTCCAAGTCTTCCGCTGTTATCGTTATTAGATGGCCTTAAGACATGATTATTGTAATAAGTCCTCTTTTGGGACATCGATGTAATAAGTGTGTGATTGCTACTCTGTTATAAATCCTTCGAAGTACTGTGTGGTGTCAGCATTACTGATCCAGGGATGACACCTGAGCACAGAGACTTGACCATCTGAGGTCGGGTCGCTACAGCGTACCTCGAGGCCCTAGGAGCGATTAGGTCGACCTAGGGCAGCCCATAGCCGCCGCGCGCCCTGACGGGTCCCTCCCGGGTGTATGGGGTTTCGGGTCCTCAAAAGCGCCCACCGGATTGCTTGCATACTGCGCTTTCGGACGGGTCTCCTTCGACGTGAGCTGCGGTGCATCACCCCTGGCATCGAGGATACACGGTGACGTGTTCGTGTGTGAACACATATTTTTTTATCTAGGAGGTATGTGAACCAGAAATTCCAACCGACCCTATTGTCGAGAGGTTAAATTTAGTTGAAGAAGAAAACAATTACTTGAAGGAAAAATTGAAACAAAAATGAGGAGGAGAAGATGATATTGGAGTTGCATGTTGCAGATGTCATCGATAATCACAAGATCGAGATGGATGAAATGCGCTTGAAGATTAGAAAGATTAGAAAATATGTCATTCATACTGAGGCTTGGTATCATTATGTCGTTGGATCAATTGTTTCCTTAGTTGCGATTATGATCACATTTGTTGTTGCATTGAAATGTTTTACGTAGTTTCAATGTATGGTTTAATTAGATGCTCTGTAGAGCTATATGTTGTTCAGTGAGAATTATCTATGTACTTTGGTTTTAATGTGATGATGAACTTCTATTAATTTGGTCACTTGTCTATTCATGATGTACGCAGATGAACCAGCAATGGATGTACGGTAACATACGCACCTCCGAGTACATTAAGGGCGTGAATAATTTTCTCGCGGTGGCTGAGGCAAACAAGCAGAATGGTTTTATGTGTTGTCCATGCCCTATATGTGGGAATACATGTCTTACTCTAAATCGGAAACCCTTCATGCCCACCTGCTTTATAAGGGTTTCATGCCACACTATAATGTTTGGACCAAGCTCGGAGAAAGAGGGGTTATGATGGAAGACAACAAAGAAGAGGATGATGACAACTATGCGCCCCCTGAATACGGTGATGCTGCAACGGGGGAAGCTGAAGATCAAGAGGAACTAGACGATGTGCCCGATGATGATCTTCGCCGGGCCATTGTTGATGCAAAGAGACAGTGCGAAAGTGTAAAGGAGAAGCTGAAGTTCGATCGCATGTTAGAGGATCACAAAAAGGGTTGTACCTCAATTGCGAAGATGGCAACACAAAGCTCAGAACCGCACTGGAATTGCTGCAGTAGAAGGCAGAGAATGGTGTACCTGACAAAGGATTTGAGTAGCTACTAAAAATATTGAAGAAGAAGCTTCCAAAGGATAACGAATTGCCCGACAGTACATACGCAGCAAAGAAGGTTGTATGCCCTCTAGGATTGGACGTGCAGAAGATACATGCATGTCCTAATGACTGCATCCTCTACCATGGTGCATACGAGGATTTGAACGCATGCCCGGTATGCGGTGCATTGCGGTATAAGATCAGACGAGATGACCCTAGTGATGTTGAAGGCGAGCACCCCAGGAAGAGGGTTCGTGCCAAGGTGATGTGGTATGCTCCTATAATACCACGGTTGAAACGTCTGTTCAGAAACAAAGAGCATGCCAAGTTGATGCCATGGCAGAGATAGGACCGTAAGAAAGACGGGAAGTTGAGAGCACCCGCTGACGGGTCGCTACTACCTCTTGAGCACTGCATTGGTTTTCCCTTGAAGAGGAAAGGGTGATGCAGCAAAGTAGCGTAAGTATTTCCCTCAGTTTTTGAGAACCAGGGTATCAATCCAGTAGGAGGCTCCTCAAAAGTCCCTCGTACCTACACAAACAAACAAGAACCTCGCAACCAATGCGATAAATGGGTTGTCAATCCCTTCACGGTAACTTGCGAAAGTGAGATCTGATAGAGATAATAAGATAAGAAAAATATTTTTGGTATTTTTATGATATAGATTGGAAAGTAAAAGATGCAAATAAAATTATATGGGAAACTTATATGATAAAAGATATACCCGGGGGCCATAGGTTTCACTAGTGGCTTCTCTCAAGATAGCATAAGTATTACGGTGGGTGAACAAATTACTGTCGAGCAATTGACAGAAAAGTGCATAGTTATGAGAATATCTAGGCATGATCATGTATATAGGCATCACGTCCGTGACAAGTAGATCGAAACAATTCTGCATCTACTACTATTACTCCACACATCGACCGACTCCTGCCTGCATCTACAGTATTAAGTTCATGAAGAACAGAGTAACGCATTAAGAAAGATGACATGATGTAGAGGGATAAACTCATGCAATATGATATAAACCCCATCTTTTTATCCTCGATGGCAACAATACAATACGTGCCTTGCTGCCCCTGCTGTCACTGGGAAAGGACACCACAAGACTGAACCCAAAGCTAAGCACTTCTCCCATTGCAAGAAAGAGCAATCTAGTAGGCCAAACCAAACTGATAATTCGAAGAAACTTGCAAAGATAACCAATCATACATAAAAGAATTCAGAGGAGATTCAAATATTTCTCATAGATAAACTTGATCATAAACCCACAATTCATCAGATCTCGACAAACACACCGCAAAAAGAGTTACATCGAATAGATCTCCAAGAAGATCAAGGAGAACTTTGTATTGAGATTCAAAGAGAGAGAAGAAGCCATATAGCTAATAACTATGGACCCAAAGGTCTGTGGTAAACTACTCACAACTCATCGGAGAGGCCTTGGAGATGATGTAGAGGCCCTCCATGGTCGATTCCCCCTCCGGCGGAGCACCGGCGAAGGCTCCAAGATGGGATCTCGCAGATACAGAAGGTTGCAGCGGTGGAAATAGTTTTTCGTGGTGCTCCTAGATGTTTTCAGGGTACGTGGATATATATAGGAGGAAGAAGTAGGTCGGTTGAGCCACGAGGGGCCCACGAGGGTGGGGGCGTGCCCATCCCCCTAGGGCGCACCGGGCACCCTCGTGGCCGCCTTGTTTGCTGCTTGACATCCACTCCAAGTCTCCTGGATTGCGTTTGTTCCAAAAAGATCGCTCCCGAAGGTTTCATTCCATTGGGACTCCGTTTGATATTCCTTTTCTTTGAAACACTGAAATAGGCAAAAAACAGCTATTCGGGCTGGGCCTCTGGTTAGTAGGTTAGTCCCAAAAATGATATAAAAGTGTAAAGTAAAGCCCATAAACATCCAAAACGGGTAATATAATAGCATTGAACAATCAAAAATTATAGATACGTTGTAGATGTATCAGTTGCAGTGGATAAAAATCAAGAGAAAGTACTAGGAGGACTTTGCAGGTGATGCCAGGAACGTTTGGTTAAGCGCGGATGGCATTAATCCTTTTTGGGGAGCAGAGTAGCAATCACAACACCTGGCATGTGACTCTATGTATCTATAACCTTCCTCCTTGGCTGTGCATGAAGCGGAAGTTCATTATGATGCCAGTTCTCATCCAAGGCCCTAAGCAACCCGGCAACGACATTGATGTGTACCTAAGGCCATTAGCTGAAGAGCTTTTACAGCTGTGGAATGGAAACGGTGTACGTGTGTGTGATGAGCACAAACAGGAGGAATTTGACCTACATGCATTGTTGTTTGTAACCATAAATGATTGTCCTGCTCTCAGTAACCTTTCAGGACAGACAAACAAGGGATACGACGCATGCACGCACTGTTTAGATGACACCAAAAGTATATACCTGGACAAATGCGGGAAGAATGTGTACCTGGGGCATCGTTGATTTCTTCCGACCAACCATCAATGACGAAAGAAAGGCAAGCATTTCAAAGACGAGGCAGATCACCGGAAGAAGCCCACCATCCGTACTAGTGATCACATACTTGCTATGGTCAATGATTTACCAGTAATCTTTGGAAAGGGTCCCGACGGGCTATCTGTTCCGAATGACGCTGAGGGACGCGCACCCATGTGGAAGAAGAAATCTATATTTTGGGACCTACCCTACTAGAAAGACCTAGAGGTCCGCTCTTCAATCGACGTGATGCACGTGACGAAGAATCTTTGCGTGAACTTGCTAGGCTTCTTGGGCGTGGATGGAAAGACAAAAGATACACCAGAGGCACGGGAGGACCAGAAACGTGTGCATGAAAAAGACGGCATGCCTCCAAAGCAATATGAAGGTCCTGCCAGCTACGCTCTTACCAAATAAGAGAAGGAAATCTTCTTTGAATGCCTACTTAGTATGAAGGTCCCGTCTGGCTTCTCGTTGATTACAAAGGGAATAATAAATATGCCAGAGAAAAAGTTCCAGAACCTAAAGTCTCATGACTGCCTGTGATTATGACGCAACTGCTTCCGGTTGCATTGAGGGGGCTTCTACCGGAAAACGTTTGATAGCCATTGTGAAGCTATGTTCTTCCTCAATGCAATCTCTTAGAAGGTGATCGATCCAGAAATCCTACCAGGTTAAGGGGTGATGTGGCGCAATGCTTGTTAGTTTCGAGCTGGTGTTCCCACCATCCTTCTCCAATATCATGATGCACGTCCTAGTTCATCTAGTCGACGAGATTGTCATTCTGGGCCCTGTATTTCTACACAATATGTTGTTGGAAATATGCCCTAGAGGCAATAATAAATGTGTTATTATTATATTTCTTTGTTCATGATAATAGTCTTTTATTCATGCTATAACTGTATTATCCGGAAATCGTAATACACGTGTGAATACATAGACCACAATATGTCCCTAGTGAGCCTCTACTTGACTAGCTCGTTGTGATCAACAGATAGTCATGGTTTCCTGGCTATGGACATTGGATGTCATTGATAACGGGATCACATCATTAGGAGAATGATGTGATGGACAAGACCCAATCCTAAGCCTAGCACAAAGATCGTGTAGTTCGTATGCTAAAGCTTTTCTAATGTCAAGTATCTTTTCCTTAGACCATGAGATTGTGCAACTCCCGGATACTGTAGGAGTGCTTTGGGTGCACCAAACGTCACAACGTAACTGGGTGGCTATAAAGGTGCATTACAGGTATCTCCGAAAGTGTCTGTTGGGTTGGCACGAATCGAGACTGGGATTTGTCACTCCGTGTAAACGGAGAGGTATCTCTGGGCCCACTCGGTTTGACATCATCATAAGGTGCACAATGTGACCAAGGGGTTGATCACGGGATGATGTGTTGCGGAACGGGTAAAGAGACTTGCCGGTAACGAGATTGAACAAGGTATCGGTATACCGACGATCGAATCTCGGGCAGGTAAAATACCGCTAGACAAAGGGAATTGTATACGGGATCGATTGAGTCCTTGACATCGTGGTTCATCCGATGAGATCATCGTGGAACATGTAGGAGCCAACATGGGTATCCAGATCCCGCTGTTGGTTATTGACCGGAGAACGTCTCGGTCATGTCTGCATGTCTCCCGAACCCGTAGGGTCTACACACTTAAGGTTCGATGACGCTAGGGTTATAAAGGAAGTTTGTATGTGGTTACCGAATGTTGTTCGGAGTCCTGGATGAGATCCCGGACGTCACGAGGAGTTCCGGAATGGTCCGGAGGTAAAGATTTATATATGGGAAGTCCTGTTTTGGTCACCGGAAAAGTTTCAGGTTTTTCCGGTAACGTACCGGGACCACCGGGAGGGTCCCGGGGGTCCACCAAGTGGGGCCACCAACCTTGGAGGGCAGCATGGGCCAAGTGTGGGAGGGGACCAGCCCCAGGTGGGCTGGTGCGCCCCCCCATAGGGCCCAAGGCGCAAGGGAAGTGGGGAAGGGGGGCAAACCCTAGGGCAGATGGGCCCTAAGGCCCACCCTAGGTGCGCCTCCCCCTCTCCCCCTTCTGGCCGCACCAGATGCCATCTGGGGGCTGCCGCCACCCTTGGGGAGGGAACCCTAGAGGGGGCGCAGCCCCCTCCCCTCCTCCTATAAATAGTGGGGGTTTTGGGGCTGCCCAACACACGAGAACTTCTCCTCTTGGTGCAGCCCTACCTCTCTCCCGTCTCCTCATATCTCGCGGTGCTTGGCGAAGCCCTGCAGGACTACCACGCTCCTCCATCACCACCACGCAGTTGTGCTACTGTTGGATGGAGTCTTCCTCAACCTCTCCCTCTCTCCTTGCTGGATCAAGGCGTGGGAGACGTCACCGGGCTGTACGTGTGTTGAACGCGGAGGTGCCGTCCGTTCGGCACTAGGATCTCCGGTGATTTGAATCACGATGAGTACGACTCCTTCAACCCCGTTCTCTTGAACGCTTCCGCTTAGAGATCTACAAGGGTATGTAGATGCACTCTCCTTCCCCTCGTTGCTGGTTTCTCCATAGATAGATCTTGGTGACACGTAGGAAAATTTTGGATTTCTGCTACGTTCCCCAACAATGGTATCAGAGCTAGGTCTATTGCGTAGATTCTTTGCACGAGTAGAACACAAAGTAGTTGTGGGTGTTGATTTTGTTCAATATGCTTACCGTTACTAGTCCAATCTTGTTTCGACGGTATTGTGGGATGAAGCGGCCCGGACTGACCTTACACGTACTCTTACGTGAGACCGGTTCCACCGATTGACATGCACTTGGTGCATAAGGTGGCTAGCGGGTGCCAGTCTCTCCCCCTTTAGTCGGAACGGATTCGATGAAAAGGGTCCTTATGAAGGGTAAATAGCAATTGGCATATCACGTTGTGGTTTTGCATAGGTAAGAAACGTTCTTGCTAGAAACCCATAGCAGCCACGTAAAACATGCAAACAACAATTAGAGGACGTCTAACTTGTTTTTGCAAGGTATACTATGTGATGTGATATGGCCAAGAAGAATGTGATGAATGATATGTGATGTATGAGATTGATCATGTTCTTGTAATAGGATTCACGACTTGCATGTCGATGAGTATGACAACCGGCAGGAGCCATAGGAGTTGTCTTTATTTTTGTATGACCTGTGTGTCATTGAAGAACGCCATGTAAATTACTTTACTTTATTGCTAAACGTGTTAGCCATAGAAGTAGAAGTAGTCGTTGGCGTGACAACTTCATGAAGACACGATGATAGAGATCATGATGATGGATATCATGGTGTCATGCCGGTGACGATGATGATCATGGAGCCCCAAAGATGGAGATCAAAAGGAGCAAAATGATATTGGCCATATCATGTCACTATTTGATTGCATGTGATGTTTATCATGTTTATGCATCTTGTTTACTTAGAACGACGGTAGTAAATAAGATGATCCCTTACAAAAATTTCAAGAAGTGTTCTCCCCTAACTGTGCACCGTTGCTAAAGTTCGTCGCTTCTAAGCACCACGTGATGATCGGGTGTGATGGATTCTTACGTTCACATACAACGGGTGTAAGACAGATTTACACACGCGAAACACTTAGGGTTAACTTGACGAGCCTAGCATGTACAGACATGGCCTCGGAACACGGAGACCGAAAGGTCGAGCATGAGTCGTATGGTAGATACGATCAACATGAAGATGTTCACCGATGATGACTAGTCCGTCTCACGTGATGATCGGACACGGCCTAGTTGACTCGGATCATGTAATCACTTAGATGACCAGAGGGATGTCTATCTAAGTGGGAGTTCATAAGATGAACTTAATTATCCTGAACATAGTCAAAAGACATTTTGCAAGTTATGTCGTAAGCTCGCGCTTTAGATCCACTGTTTAGATATGTTCCTAGAGAAAATATAGTTGAAAGTTGACAGTAGCGATTATGCGATCAGTAGAAAGCTTATGTCCTTAATGCACCGCTCAGTGTGCTCAACCCCAAACGTCGTTTGTGGATGTTGCGAACATCAGACATACACGTTTTGATAACTACGTGATAGTTCAGTTAAATGGTTTAAGTAGAGGCACCAAAGACATTTTCGAAACGTTGCGGAACATATGAGATGTTTCGAGGGCTGAAATTGGGATTTCAGGCTCGTGCCCACGTCAAGAGGTATAAGACCTCCGACGATTTTCTTAACCTGCTAACTAAGGGAGAAAAGCTCAATTGTTGAGCTTGTGCTCAGATTGTCTGAGTGCAACAATCACTTGAATCGAGTGGGAGTTGATCTTCCAGATGAGATAGTGATGTTTCTCCAAAGTCATTACCACCAAGCTGCTAGAGCTTTGTGATGAACTATAACAAATCAGGGATAGATATGATGATCCTTGAGATATTCATGATGTTTGACACCGCGAAAGTAGAAATCAAGAAGGAGCATCAATTGTTGATGGTTGGTGAAACCACTAGTTTCAAGAAGGGCAAGGGCAAGAAGGGATACTTCATGAAACGGCAAATCAGCTGCTGCTCTAGTGAAGAAACCCAAGGTTGAACCCAAACCCGAGACTAAGTGCTTCTGTGATAAGGGGAATAGTCACTAGAGCGGAATTACCCTAGATACTTGGTAGATGAGATGGCTGGCAAGGTCGATAGAAGTATATTGGATATACATTATGTTAATGTGTACTTTACTAGTACTCCTAGTAGCACCAGGGTATTAGATACCGGTTCGGTTGCTAAGTGTTAGTAACTCGAAATAAAAGCTACGGAATAAAAGGAGACTAGCTAAAGGTGAGCTGACGATATGTGTTGGAAGTGTTTCCAAGTTTGATGTGATCAAACATCGCACACTCCCTCTACCATCAAGATTATTATTAAACCTGAATAACTGTCATTGTGTGTTTGCGTTGAGCATAGACATGATTGGATTATGTCTATCGCAATACGGTTATTCATTTAAAGAGAATAATGGTTACTCTATTTATTTGAATAATACCTTCAATGGTCTTGCACCTAAAGGAATGGTTTATTGAATCTCGATCGTAGTGATACACATTTTCATGCCAAAAGATATAAGATAGTAATGATAGTACCACTTACTTGTGGCACTGCCATGTAAGTCATAATGGTATAAAACGCATGAAGAAGCTCCATATTGATGGATCTTTGGACTCACTCGTTTTTGAAAAGTTTGAGACATGCGAACCATGTCTATTGGTGTATACGCATGAAGAAACTCCATGCAGATGGATCGTTTGGACTCACTTGATTTTGAATCACTTGAGATATGCAAATCATACCACATGGGCAAGATGACTGAAAAGCCTCGTTTTCAGTAAAATGGAACAAGATAGCAACTTGTTGGAAGCAACACATTTTGATGTGTGCAGTCCAATGAGTGCTGAGGCATGCAGTGAATATCGTTATGTTCTTACTTCACAGATGATTCGAGTAGATGTTGAGAATATTTACTTGATGAAACACAAGTCTGAATTATTGAATGGTTCAAGTAATTTCAGAGTGAAGTAGAAGATCATTGTGACAAGAGGATAAAATGTCTATGATATGATCATAGAGATGAATATCTGAGTTACGAGCTTTGGCACGCAATTAAGACATTGTGGAAATTGTTTCACAATTAATAGCGCCTGGAACACCATAGTGTGATGGTGTGTCCGAACATCATAGTTGCATCCTATTGGATATGGTGCGTACCATGATGTCTCTTATCGAATTACCACTATCGTTCATGGGTTAGGCATTAGAGACAACCACACTCACTTTAACAGGGTACCACGTAATTCCGTTGAGATGACACCGTATGAATTATGGTTTAGAGAAACCTAAGTTGTCGTTTCTTGAAAGTTTGGGGCTGCGACGCTTATGTGAAAAAGTTTCAGGTTGATAAGCTCGAACCCAAAGCGGATAAAATACATCTTCATAGGACACCCAAAATAGTTGGTTATACCTCCTAATTCAGATCCGAAAGCAATATGGATTGTTTCTTGAATCGGGTCCTTTCTTGAGGAAAGGTTTCTCTCGAAAGAGTTGAGTGGGAGGATGGTGGAGACTTGATGAGGTTATTGAACCGTCACTTCAACTAGTGTGTAGCAGGGCATAGGAAGTTGTTCCTGTGGCACCTACACCAATTGAAGTAGAATCTTATGATAGTGATCGTGAAGTTTTGGATCAAGTCACTACCGTACCTCGTAGGGTGACAAGGATGCGTACCACTTCAGAGTGGTATAGTAGTCCTGTCTTGAAGGTCATGTTGCTAGACAACAATGAACCTACGAGCTATGGAGAAGCAATGGTGGGCCCAAATTCCGACAAATGGTTAGAAGCCATGAAATCCGAGATAGGATCCATGTATCATAACAAAGCATGGACTTTGGTGGACTTGCCCAATGATCAGCAAGCCATTGAGATAAATGGATCTTTAAGAAGAAGACGAACGTGGACGGTAATGTCACCGTCCATGAAGCTCGACTTGTGGCGAAGAGTTTTTCACAAGTTCAAGGAGTTGACTACGATGAGATTTTCTCATCCGTAGCGATGCTTAAAGTCCGTCGGGATCACGTTAGCACAAGCTGCATTTATGAAATCAGGCAGATGGATGTCAAAACGAGTTTCCTTACCAGTCGTAAGGAAAGGTTGTATGCGATATAATCAGAAAGGTTTTGTCGATCCTAAGGATGCTAAAAGGTATGCTGGCTCCAGCGATCCTTCTAAGGACTGGAGTAAGCATCTCGGAGTTGGAATGTATGCTTTGATAAGATGATCAAAGATTTTGGGTCTATACAAAGTTTATGAGAAACTTGTATTTCCAAATAAGTGAGTGGGAGCACTATAGAATTTCTGATGAGTATATGTTGTTGACATGTTGATGATCAGAAACGATTTTCTAGAAAGCATATAGGGTTATTTGAAAGGTGTTTTTCAATAGAAAACCTGGATTAAGCTACTTGAACATTGAGCATCAAGATCTATAAGGATAGATCAAAATGCTTAATAATACTTTCAAATGAGCACATACCTTGACATGATCTTGAAGGTGTTCAAGATGGATCAGTCAAAGAAGAAGTTCTTGCCTGAGTTGTAAGGTACAAAGTTAAGACTTAAAGCTCGACCTCGGCAGAAAAGAGAGAAAGGACGAAGGTCGTCCCCTATGCTTTAGACGTAGGCTCTACAGTATGCTATGCTAAGTACCGCACCTGATGTGTGCCTTGCCACATGTCTGGCAAGAGAGTACAAAGGTGATCAAGGAGTGGATCATCAGATAGCGTTCAAAGTTATCCTTAGAGGAATAAGGATATGTTTCTCGATTATGGAGGTGATAAAGAGTTCGGCGTAAAGGGTTACGTTGATGCAAGCTTTAACACCTATCTGAATGACTCTGAGTAGCAAACCGGATACGTATAGTGGAGCAACCATTTGGAATAGCTCCAAGTGGAGCGTGGAAGCAGCATTTACAATATGACCTAGAAATTTGTGAAGTACATACGGATCTGAATGTTACAGATCCGTTGACTAAAACCTCTCTCACAAGCAGAACATGATCAAACCCCAGAACTCATTGAGTCTTAATCACATAATGATGTGAACTAGTTTAATGACACTAGTAAACTCTTTGGATGTTGGTCACATGGTGATGTGACCTGTCAGTGTTAATCACATGGTGATGTGAACTAGATTATTGACTCTAGTGCAAGTGGGAGACTGTTGGAAATATGCCCTAGAGGCAATAATAAAAGTGTTATTATTATATTTCTTTGTTCATGATAATAGTCTTTTATTCATGCTATAACTGTATTATCCGGAAATCGTAATACACGTGTGAATACATAGACCACAATATGTCCCTAGTGAGCCTCTACTTGACTAGCTCGTTGTGATCAACAGATAGTCATGGTTTCCTGGCTATGGACATTGGATGTCGTTGATAACGGGATCACATCATTAGGAGAATGACGTGATGGACAAGACCCGATCCTAAGCCTAGCACAAAGATCGTGTAGTTCATATGCTAAAGCTTTTCTAATGTCAAGTATCTTTTCCTTAGACCATGAGATTGTGCAACTCCCGGATACCGTAGGAGTGCTTTGGGTGTACCAAACGTCACAACGTAACTGGATGGCTATAAAGGTGCATTACAGGTATCTCCGAAAGTGTCTGTTGGGTTGGCACGAATCGAGACTGGGATTTGTCACTCCGTGTAAACGGAGAGGTATCTCTGGGCCCACTCGGTAGGACATCATCATAATGTGCACAATGTGACCAAGGGGTTGATCACGGGATGATGTGTTGCGGAACGAGTAAAGAGACTTGCCGGTAACGAGATTGAACAAGGTATCGGTATACCGACGATCAAATCTCGGGCAGGTAAAATACCGCTAGACAAAGGGAATTGTATACGGGATCGATTGAGTCCTTGACATCGTGGTTCATCCGATGAGATCATCGAGGAACATGTAGGAGCCAACATGGGTATCCAGATCCCGCTGTTGGTTATTGACCGGAGAATGTCTCGGTCATGTCTGCATGTCTCCCGAACCCGTAGGGTCTACACACTTAAGGTTCGATGACGCTAGGGTTATAAAGGAAGTTTGTATGTGGTTACTGAATGTTGTTCGGAGTCCCGGATGAGATCCCGGACGTCACGAGGAGTTCCGGAATGGTCCAGAGGTAAAGATTTATATATGGGAAGTCCTGTTTTGGTCACCGGAAAAGTTTCAGGTTTTTCCGGTAACGTACCGGGACCACCGGGAGGGTCCCGGGGGTCCACCAAGTGGGGCCACCAACCTTGGAGGGCAGCATGGGCCAAGTGTGGGAGGGGACCAGCCCCAGGTGGGCTGGTGCGCCC
>NC_041389.1:195601523-195717253 GCF_002162155.2 Triticum dicoccoides | reverse complement strand
CAAGGCGCAAGGGAAGTGGGGAAGGGGGGCAAACCCTAGGGCAGATGGGCCCTAAGGCCCACCCTAGGTGCGCCTCCCCCCTCTCCCCCTTCTGGCCGCACCAGATGCCATCTGGGGGCTGCCGCCACCCTTGGGGAGGGAACCCTAGAGGGGGTGCAGCCCCCTCCCCTCCTCCTATAAATAGTGGGGGTTTTGGGGCTACCCAACACACGAAAACTTCTCCTCTTGGTGCAGCCCTACCTCTCTCCCTTCTCCTCATATCTCGCGGTGCTTGGCGAAGCCCTGCAAGACTACCACGCTCCTCCATCACCACCACGCCGTTGTGCTGCTGTTGGATGGAGTCTTCCTCAACCTCTCCCTCTCTCCTTGCTGGATCAAGGCGTGGGAGACGTCATCGGGCTGTACGTGTGTTGAACGCGGAGGTGCCGTCCGTTCGGCACTAGGATCTCCGGTGATTTGAATCACGACGAGTACGACTCCTTCAACCCCGTTCTCTTGAATGCTTCCGCTTAGCGATCTACAAGGGTATGTAGATGCACTCTCCTTCCCCTCATTGCTGGTTTCTCCATAGATAGATCTTGGTGACACGTAGGAAAATTTTGAATTTCTGCTACGTTCCCCAACATATGTTCCCCTTTTGAGGGGTTCATGGGAGTCCTAAAGAAATATGTCTGTAACCGTGCTAGGCCAGAAGGAAGCATCTCCATGGGCCATCAAACAGAGGATGTCATTGGGTTTTGTGTTGACTTCATTCCTGACCTTAAGAAGATTGGTCTCCCTCAATCGCAGTATGAGGGGAGACTGAGTGGAAAAGGCACACTAGGATGAGCTGTACTGATTGGTCAAGGGACCATCTTCGACTGTATTAACTTACAAAGGGTACGAGATAAATGGGAACACATTTTACACTATCGCCCAAGATCAAAAGAGCACAACCAAAACAACGGTGTCCGCTTTGATGCAGCAACCAAGAGGGGAAAGGACACTGAGGGACTACTGGATTATGGGGTCCTCGGGCATCCGGCCTATTAACATGGGCCGGACTAATGGGTTGTGAAGATACAAGACCGAAGACTCTCACCTGTGTCCGGATGGGACTCTCCTTGGCGTGGAAGGCAAGCTTGGCGTCCGGATATGAATATTCATTTCTCTGTAACTGACTTTGTATAACCCTAGTCCCCTCTGGTGTCTATATAAACTGGGGGGTTTAGTCCGTAGAGGCAATCATAATCACATAGGCTAGACTTCTAGGGTTTTAGCCATCACGATCTCGTGGTAGATCAACTCTTGTAATATTCTGATATGTCTCCAACGTATCTATAATTTATGAAGCATTCATGCTATTTTATTATCTGTTTTGAATGTTTACGGGCTTTATTATACACTTTTATATTACTTTTGGGACTAACCTATTAATCGGAGGCCCAGCCCATATTGTTGTTTTCTTGCCTATTTTAGTGTTTCGAAGAAAAGGAATATCAAACGGAGTCCAAACGGAATGAAACCTTCGGGAGCATGATTTTTCGAACGAACGTGATCCAGGAGACTTGGAGTTGAAGTAAAGGAAGCTTCGAGGTGGCCACGAGGGTGGGCCCCCACTACTGGGCGCGCCCCCTGTCTCGTGGGCCCCTCGAGCCTCCCCCGACCGACTTCTTTCGCCTATATATTCCCATATACCCTAAAAACATCAAAGGATAAGATAGATTGGGAGTTCCGCCACCACAAACCTCTGTAGCCACCAAAAACCTCTCGGGAGCCCGTTCCGGCACCCTGCCGGAGGGGGAATCCCTCACCAGTGGCCATCTTAATCATCCCGGCGCTCTCCATGACGAGGAGGGAGTAGTTCACCCTCGGGGCTTAGGGTATGTACTAGTAGCTATGTGTTTGATCTCTCTCTCTCTCATGTTCTCTCTATGGCACGATCTTGATGTATCGCGAGCTTTTCTATTATAGTTGGATCTTATGATGTTTCTCCCCCTCTACTCTCTTGTGATCAATTGAGTTTTCCTCTTGAAGTTATATTGTCGGATTGAGTCTTTAAGGATTTGAGAACACTTGATGTATCTCTTGTCGTGCTTATCTGTGGTGACATTGGGATATTCACATGATCCACTTGATGTATGTTTTGGTGATCAACTTGCGGGTTCCGCCCATGAACCTATGCATAGGGGTTGGCACACGTTTTCTCTTGACTCTCCGGTAGAAACTTTGGGGCACTCTTTGAAGTACTTTGTGTTGGTTGAATAGATGAATCTGAGATTGTGTGATGCATATCGTATAATCATGCCCACGGATACTTGAGGTGACAATGGAGTATCTAGGTGACATTAGGGTTTTGGTTGATTTGTGTCTTAAGGTGTTATTCTAGTATGAACTCTATGATAGATTGAACGGAAAGAATAGCTTCATGCTATTTTACTACGGACTCTTGAATAGATAGAACACAAAGGATAACTTTGAGGTGGTTTTGTACCCTACCATAATCTCTTCTTTTGTTCTCCGCTATTAGTGGCTTTGGAGTGACTCTTTGTTGCATGTTGAGGGATAGTTATATTATCCAATTATGTTATTATTGTTGATAGAACTTGCACTAGTGAAATTATGAACCCTATGCCTTGTTTCCTACCATTGCAATACCATTTACGCTCACTTTTATCATTAGTTACCTTGCTGTTTTTATATTTTCAGATTACAAATACCTATATCTACCATCCATATTGCACTTGTCTCACCATCTCTTCGCCGATCTAGTGCACCTATACAATTCACCATTGTATTGGGTGTGTTGGGGACACAAGAGACTCTTTGTTATTTGGTTGCAGGGTTGCTTGAGAGAGACCATCTTCATCCTACACCTCCCAAGGATTGATAAACCTTAGGTCATCCACTTGAGGGAAATTTTCTAATGTCCTACAAACCTCTGCACTTGGAGGCCCAACAACGTCTACAAGAAGAAGGTTGTGTAGTAGACATCAAGCTCTTTTCTGGCGCCGTTGCCGAGGAGGTGAGTGCTTGAAGGTATATCTTTAGATCTTGCAATCGAATCTTTTTGTTTCTTGTTTTGTCACTAGTTTAGTTTATAAAAGAAAACTACAAAAAAATGAAATTGAGTTTGCCTATTACACTTTATCTTTTTAATATATTTCGTGAGAATGATAGTAAGGAAAATTGTGCTCAATTGCTAGAAGAAGAATGCATTAGAATGTTTGGTACTAGATCTTTGTATGATGAGCATGATTGCAATGTTGTTAGTATGAATTCCTTGAATATCCATGATGCTAATGATATGCAAAGCCACAAGCTTGGGGAAGCTATGTTTGATGAAGATGATATTTTAAGTCCCCCAAGTTTTGATGAGAATATTTATTATGATGATAGCATGCCTCCTATTTATGATGATTATATTGATGAAAGTGGATTTGGAGAGGTCATGACTTTATTTAGTGATGAATCCACTATTTCGGAAGAGGTTCCAATTGCTTATGAGAACAAAGTTGCTATCTATGATGATTATTGCGATGACTTGTATTCTATTAAGAATAATGATAACCATGAAACTTTTCATCATGATTTTAGTTTTCAATTGGATTATGCCTCACATGATAATTATTTTGTTGAGTTTGCTCCCACTACTATTCATGAGAAGAAATTTGCTTATGTGGAGAGTAGTAAATTTTCTATGCTTGTAGGTCATGAAAGGAATGCTTTATGTGCTAGTTATATTGTTGAATTCATTCATTATGCTACTGAAAATTATTATGAGGGAGGAATATATGCTTGTAGGAATTGCAAAAATATCAAGTTTCCTCTCTATGTGCTTAAAGTTTTAAAATTATGCTTGTTTTGCCTTCCTATGCTAGTTCATTATTGTTCCCATAAGTTGTTTGCTCACAAAATCCCTATGCATAGGAAGTGGGTTAGACTTAAATGTGCTAGTCATATGCTTCATGATGCTCTCTTTATGTTTCAATCCTTATCTTTTATGTGAGCATCATTGTCATTATCATGCCTAGCTAGAAAGGCATTAAAGAAAAGCACTTGTTGGGAGACAACCCAATATTTTACCTTTACTGTTTTTGTGTGTCCACATGATTATTCTACTTTAGTAATCATGTTTTATAGCTTTTGTTTCAATAAAGTGCCAAGTAAGACCTTTAGGATAGCTTACGGTGATAGTTGTGTTGATCCTGCTGAAAATCAGAAACTTTTGCACACAGTAAATTAGTTTTGATAATTCACAGAAACGTGCTTTTGATCTTATTCTTTTTGCTCTGGATTGGTAAACAAATTTCTCAGGCCTTCCTAATTTGGTAGGATTTTTGGAGTTCCAGAAGTATACGTTTGATACAGATTACAACAGACTGTTCTGTTTTTGACAGATTCTTTTTTTCTTTGTGTCGTTTGCTTATTTTGATGAACCTATGAGTAGTATCGGAGGGCATGAACCATAGAGAAGTTGGCATACAGTAGATATTACACCAATATGAATTTAGAATGAGTTCATTACGGTACCTAAGTGTTGGTTTTATTTTCTTATACTAACGGAGCTTACGAGTTTTCTGTTGAGTTTTGTGTTGTGAAGTTTTCAAGTTTTGGGTAAAGATTCGATGGACTATGGAATAAGGAGTGGCAAGAGCCTAAGATTGGGGATGACCAAGGCACCCCAAGGTAATATTCAAGGACCACCAAGAGCCTAAGCTTGGGGATGCCCCCGGATGGCATCCCCTCTTTCGTCTTCGTTCATCGGTAACTTTACTTGGAGCTATATTTTTATTCACCACATGATATGTATTTTGCTTGGAGCGTCATTTTATTTTGTTAGTATTTGGTTGCTGTTATTTAGAATAATTTTTTGCCTCTTTATTTTCAATAAAAATGTCAAGGATAGCCTTTACTATGCTTATTTTGCTAGTATACATGTTGCTGTTTGAAAACAGAAAGTTTACCGCTGTTGCAAAAATTCCCTAGAAAAGTCAGGGAATGGTATAATATTGAAACTTTTTGCATAATGAGCTCTGATAAATCTTCTACAGCTTAGTATTTTCTCATAATTTTTGGAGTTAGGGAAGTATTGATACTCTTGCATTCTTTACAGACTGTACTGTTTTGGCAGATTGTTGTTATGTTTGCATTGTTTGCATATGTTTGCTTGTTTAATGATTCTATTTGAGGACAGGAGTATTAAATATGCAGAGGCATTTAGTATGCAATGTTGAATAATAATTTTAGTGATTTGTTACAGTAGAAAATGATAAGGTTTTTCATTGGTTTATACTAACCTATCTCACGAGTTCTTGTTGAGTTTGGTGTGGATGAAGCTTTTGATAAAAAGAGAAACCGTGATATGAGAGGAATTAAGGAGACATAAAAGTTCAAGCTTGGGGATGCCCAAGGCACCCCAGGATAATATTTCAAGAAGTCTCAAGCATCTAAGCTTGGGGATGCCCCATTAGGCATCCCACTTTTCTTCTTCAACAACTATCGGTTAGTATCGGTTGAGCCTAAGTTTTTGCTTCTTCACTTGAGTTGTGCTATCCTTGCAATGTCATTTTATCTTGCTTTGCTTGCTGCTTGAATAAAGTAATTAAGATCTGAAATTCTTTAATGAGAGAGAGTCTTCATATAGTTACATAATTATTTAGCTACTCATTGATCTTCAGTTATATCTTTTTGGAGTAGTTTGTCATTTACTCGTGTACTTCACTTATATCCTATGAGTAAATGGTTGAATGAGTTAAATGTCATAAATTTGAAATTATATATGTCTCATTTGCTTATCCCATGGGGAGTAATGACTTCACATCTAAGAAGTGGAGGTTGTAAATTAATTGAAGGTTAGCAAGCATTGTATTGGTCATTTGAACAATTCATGAAATAATATTGAAGGAAGAGAGATTTCACATATAAATATACTATCCTAGACATCTTTTATAATTGTGAGCACTCATTAAGTATGACATGCTAAGGAGTTGATGTTGGACAAGGAAGACAACGTAATGGGTTATGTTTTCTCACATCTCAGTTAAAGTATATTGTCATGGATCATTCAAACATGTTGAGCTTGCCTTTCCCCCTCATGCTAAACAAAATTCCTTGCACCAAGTAGAGATACTACTTGTGCTTCCAAATATCCTTAAACCCAGTTTTTGCCATGAGTGTCCACCATACCTACCTATATGCGGTATTTACCTGCCGTTCCAAGTAAATTTGCATGTGCCAAACTTTAAACCTTCAAATAATAATCTATTTTGTATGCCCGAATTTCTCATGTAGCGACTAGGGGCTGTCAGTATCTTCCATGCTAGGTGGGTTATTCTCAAGATGAGTGTACTCCGCTCATCATGCACGAGAAAAATGGCTGGTAACCGGGATGCCTAGTCCCATGATCAAAAAGATCAAAATCAAATTGAAAATAATTGCAATCAAAACTCCCCAAGGTTTGATGTTAGTTGGAGGCACCCGTTGTTTGGGGTAAGCCATGGATTGATGATTGTTGGTGGAGGGGGAGTAAAAACTTTTACCATTCTGTTTGGGAACCACCTATAATGTATGTAGTATGGAAGATATTGGGAACTCTTGGTTGTTATGTTGACAATGAGATCATACCTCTCAAAATTATTTATCTCTATTTCAAAATTGAGCTCTAGCACCTCTGCAAATCCCTGCTTCCCTCTGCGAAGGGCCTATCTTTTACTTTTATGCAAGAGTCAAGGTGATCTTCACCTTTCCCTTTTTCATTTTATCCTTTGGCAAGCACCTCGTGTTGGAAAGATCCTGATATATATATCCAACTGGATGTAAGTTAGCATGAACTATTATTGTTGACATCACCCAAAGGTGAATACGTTGGAAGGCAACACTATAAGCCCCTATCTTTCTTAGTGTCTGATTAAAACTCCATAACCATAAGTATTGCGTGAGTGTTAGCAATCGTAGAAGACTATATGATAGTTGAGTATGTGGAGTTTGCTAAATCAAAGCTCTGACATAGGCCCTTCCTGAAAATAAGATGAATTGTAATTGTTTGATGACTGAGAATGAAGTTTGCTAGTTTTCAAGAAAGTTTATGGTCTATGCTTTAACATGTGAATAGCTTGTTAATTGATCTTGAGAAGTTTTATGAGATGAACTATTGTTATGACATATAATCATGCTAGAAAAGGTGATTGGAAATACCATTGATCAAACTTGTGCACCTGCTAGCATTCACACTTCATAAATTCTTTCTTTTATCATTTACCTACTCGAGGACGAGCAAGAATTAAGCTTGGGGATGCTGATACGTCTCCAACGTATCTATAATTTATGAAGCATTCATGCTATTTTATTATCTATTTTGAATGTTTATGGGCTTTATTATACACTTTTATATTACTTTTGGGATTAACCTATTAACCGGAGGCCCAGCCCATATTGTTGTTTTCTTGCCTATTTCAGTGTTTCGAAGAAAAGGAATATCAAACGGAGTCCAAACGGAATGAAACCTTCGGGAGCGTGATTTTTGGAACGAACGTGATCCAGGAGACTTAGAGTTGAAGTAAAGGAAGCTTCGAGGTGGCCACGAGGGTGGGGGGCGCCCCCCCCCCCCTACTGGGCGTGCCCCCTGTCTCGTGGGCCCCTCGAGCCTCCCCTGACCGACTTCTTTCGCCTATATATTCCCATATACCCTAAAAACATCGAAGGACAAGATAGATCGGGAGCTCCGCCGCCGCAAGCCTCTGTAGCCACCAAAAACCTCTCGGGAGCCCGTTCCGGCACCCTGTCGAAGGGGGAATCCCTCACCGGTGGCCATCTTCATCATCCCGGCGCTCTCCATGACGAGGAGGGAGTAGTTCACCCTCGGGGCTGAGGGTATGTACCAGTAGCTATGTGTTTGATCTCTCTCTCTCTCTCTCGTGTTCTCTCTATGGCACGATCTTGATGTATCGCGAGCTTTGCTATTATAGTTGGATCTTATGATGTTTCTCCCCCTCTACTTTCTTGTGATGAATTGAGTTTTCCTCTTGAAGTTATCTTGTCGGATTGAGTCTTTAAGGATTTGAGAACACTTGATATATGTCTTATCGTCCTTATCTGTGGTGACATTGGGATATTCATGTGATCCACTTGACGTATGTTTTGGTGATCAACTTGCGGGTTCCACCCATGAACCTATGCATAGGGGTTGGCACATTTTTTCATCTTGACTCTCCAGTAGAAACTTTGGGGCACTCTTTGAAGTACTTTGTGTTGGTTGAATAGATGAATCTGAGATTGTGTGATGCATATCGTATAATCATGCCCACGGATACTTGAGGTGACAATGGAGTATCTAGGTGACATTAGGGTTTTGGTTGATTTGTGTCTTAAGGTGTTATTCTAGTATGAACTTATGATAGATTGAACGGAAAGAATACCTTCATGTTATTTCACCACGGACTCTTGAATAGATAGAACAGAAAGGATAACTTTGAGGTGGTTTCGCACCCTACCATAATCTCTTCGTTTGTTCTCCGCTATTAGTGGCTTTGGAGTGACTCTTTGTTGCATGTTGAGGGATAGTAATATGATCCAATTATGTTATTATTGTTGAGAGAACTTGCACTAGTGAAAGTATGAACCCTATGCCTTTTTTCCTACCATTGCAATACCGTTTACGCTCACTTTATCATTAGTTACCTTGCTGTTTTTATATTTTCAGATTACAAATACCTATATCTACCATCCAAATTGCACTTGTATCACCATCTCTTCGCCGAACTAGTGCACCTATACAATTCACCATTGTATTGGGTGTGTTGGGGACACAAGAGACTCTTTGTTATTTGGTTGCAGGGTTGCTTGAGAGAGACCATCTTCATCCTACGCCTCCCATGGATTGATAAACCTTACGTCATCCACTTGAGGGAAATTTGCTACTGTCCTACAAACCTTTGCACTTGGAAGCCCAACAACATCTACAAGAAGAAGGTTGTGTAGTAGACATCATACTCATATTCATCAAGATCAATCAAGCAGGAAGTAGGGTATTACCTCCATAGAGAGGGCTCGAACCTGGGTAAAACATCGTGTCCCCCGCCTCCTCTTACCATCAACCTTAGACGCACAGTTCGGGATCCCCTAACCGAGATCCGCCGGTTTTGACACCAACATTGGTGCTTTCATTGAGAGTTCCGCTGCGTCATCACCATAAAGTTTGATGGTCAATCATCTACAACAATTCCGTCCAGGGGGTGGTTTTCCTTCCTGGACAGATCTTCGTATTCGGCGGCTTTGCACTACGGGCCAACTCGCTTGGCCATCTAGAGCAGATCGACAGCTACGTTCCTGGCCATCAGGTCAGGTTTGGAAGCTTGAATTACGTTGCCGATATCTATGGGGACTTGATCTTCGACAGATTCGAGCTCATGACAGCCGCTCCCTACCACCACGATGAACATGACCTAAATCTTTCATTGGTCCGTGCCAAGGAGACAGCGCCTGTAACTGCTCTGGCCCTAGATCCGGAGTAGACTATGTAGTCCGAGGATGGGAAGCTCAACCCCGCCACGGAAGCCGCAGACTCGTCGGTGTTAGATCCGCACACCGATCCAACCTCGAGCAGGGCCTGTGTCACCGAAACCTCGGATTTGTCTTCCGCCACAGGTTCTGAACCGCGTGCATCCGTGCCGAACGAACCCGATCAGGTGTCGATTGTTGAGTTCAGCTTCGCGGACATCTTCCGGCACTCACCTCTAGGCGATGTGCTAAACTCATTAGAAACCCTCTCCTTATCAGGGGACTCTCAGCCGAACTATATCCGATTTGAATTGGAAGCTGATGAAGGAGAATTCCGCTTCCCACCCACCACCCACTTCATAGCCACTGTCGAAGACTTAACCGACATGCTCGATTATGACTCCGAAGACATCGAAGATATGGACGACGATGACGGAGAGGAGCAGGCACAAAAACCACTGCTTATAGGGCGCTGGACAACCACCTCCTCATATGACGTATACATGGTGGATACACCCAAAGAGAACAACAGTGACAATGAAAAGGATCCAGTCGAGGACAAGCCTCCTGAGATACAGCCAAAGCATCGACATCAGCGGCTCCGCTCTAAACCACGCTGTGGAAAAAACAGCAACACCGGCACAGGATAAAATAATACTCCAGACGATGCCGAAGACAACGAAGACCCCATTGAGCCAACTTTCGAACAGGATGAACGGGAGGATGGGCGAGTCAGCCCTAATGAACAGGCCCCTAACAAAGACTCAGAGGACAGTAATTACCTTCCGCTCTCCAAGGATGAGGCGAGCCTCAGCGAAGAAGACTTTATCGTGCCTGAGGAGCCCACCGATCAGGAGCGCTTTAAGCGCTGGCTAATGGCCACTGCAAGGATCCTGAAAAAGAAGCAGCAGCAGCTTCAAGCTGATCAAGATCTACTCAATGACAGATGGACTAATGTCTTGGTAGCCGAGGAATACGGCCTCGAGCGCCCAACCAAAAGCTACCCGAAGCGCAAATTGTTACCCCAATTCGATGAAGAGGCGCTGGAGCCCATCCTACCAGTGAATAATGCAGCTGACCGACCACCACGTGGCCGTGACAAAGCGGCAACCCGAGCTGAACACCAGCCCACACTACCTCACCGTAAAAAATGGAGACACAACAGCTCGGGGATACACATATGACCTGCGGCATGACTTGGAAAACAGAGCAGGTCAGACCATATCGATCTATGGATCATGGGGGCGTGCCCGAATGCGCGACGATGGCCATCCAGCCGGACGTGACAAATATAACCACGTCGGGGCCGAAAATCACAGACGAACTCCATCCGAGCTACGTCACGACTTGTCTCAATATAGAGGCACCGCACACCCCATTTGCTTCACTGATGAAGTAATGGAACATGAATTCCCAGAAGGGTTTAAACCCGTGAACATCGAATCATATGATGGGACAACTGACCCCGTGGTATGGATTGAGGATTTTCTCCTCCATATTCATATGGCCCACGGTGATGATCTTCATGCCATCAAATACCTCCCGCTAAAACTAAAGGGACCTGCTCGGCACTGGTTGAACAGTTTGCCGAAAACTCAATTGGCAGCTGGGAGGACCTGGAAGACGCCTTCCTCGACAACTTCCAGGGTACATATGTCCGACATCCAGATGTCGACGACTTAAGTCACATAGTTCAACATCCCGGAGAGTCGGCCAGAAAATTCTGGACTAGGTTCTTAACTAAAAAGAACCAGATCATGGACTGTCCGGATGCCGAAGCCCTAGCGGCCTTTAAACATAGCATCCATGACGAATGGCTCGCCCGACACCTTGGCCAGGAAAAGCCGAAGTCCATGGCAGCCCTCATGATGCTTATGACCCACTTCTGCACGGGCGAAGATAGCTGGCTAGCCGCAGTAATAACAATATAAGCGAACCTGGCACTTCTAAAACCAGAAACAGCAATGGCAAGCCCCAATGCAACAGACACAAGCATCGAAGCAACGGTGACAACACCGAGGACACGGCGGTCAACGTCGGATTCGGTGGCTCTATGTCTGGTCAGCGGAAGAAGACATATAAAAGAAACAATCTGGGCTCGTCTAGCTTGGACCGTATACTCGATCATCCATGTCAAATCCATGGCACTCCTGATAAACCAGCCAATCATACCAACAGAGACTGTTGGGTTTTTAAACAGGCCGGCAAGTTAAATGCCGAGAACAAGGAGAAGGGGTTGCAAAGCGAGGACGATGACGAGGAGCCCCGGCCATCGAACACAGGGGGACAGAAGAAGTTCCCCCCAAGTTAAAACAGTGAACATGATATACGCTACCCATATCCCCAAAAGGGAGTGCAAGCGCGCGCTCAGGGACGTCTACACGATGGAGCCAGTCGCCCCAAAGTTCAACCCATGGTCGTCCTGCCCAATCACCATAGATCTTAGGGACCATCCTACCCGTATACGTCATGGCGGCTTAGCCACACTGGTCCTCGACCCACTCATTTATGGATTCCACCTTACGCGAGTCCTCATGGACGGTGGCAGCAGCCTGAACCTGCTCTATCAAGATACAGTGCGCAAAATGGGTATTGATCCCTCAAGGATCAAGCCCACAAAAACCACCTTTAAAGGTGTCATTCCAGGTGTAGAGGCCCACTGTACAGGCTCAATCACACTGGAGGTGGTCTTCGGATCCCCGGACAACTTCCAAAGCGAAGAGTCGATCTTCGATATCGTCCCCTTCTGCAGTGGCTATCACGCACTGCTCGGACGAACCGCATTCGCTTGATTCAACGCAGTGCCACACTACGCTTATCGCAAGCTCAAGATGCCCGGACCATGTGGTGTCATAACAGTCAATGGAAACATGGAACGCTCCCTCCGTACCGAGGAGCACACCGCTGCCCTCGCAGCAGAAGCACAGAGCGGCCTTTTCAAGCAGAACCTTAATTCGGCGGCCAAGCTCCCGGACACTGTCAAACGAGTCCGAACTACTCTGCAACAGGATAGTTCATCTCGTCAAGATCTTGACTAGCAATTCGGCCTCTGTCCCAGTCCCGACCAAACGGCGGCATTCGTACCGTGCGTGCATAACTACGCACTCAAAATACCATGGGCATAGATGGAGGCACAGCTAGATCGTGGTTCATAATACGGTTCAACCTCCCCTGGACCCACATACCTTCACTTTTTCTTTTTTCTTTTCAGGTTTCTTTTTCCCAGGCCTTTCCTGGTAGCCTGATTGTCGGACCTATCAAGGGACGGATACACCAAGACGGCAAGAAGCATTGACGTATAAGGGAATTCCCAGGTGGTCTCCTTAAATGATCGTTATGCCTAATTTAAGGACCCGTGCGCAGCTCTCCCTTGGCCGTGGCATGTTAAATAGCCCTGTTGCTTATCGCACTACTTGTACAAATACGTTTTGACGTATTAATCAAACTATAATGGAAAATAGTTAGCGGCCCGATTCCTGCGGCATTAGCCTATTACTTCATTTTATTTTTGATATTATTATCAGTTGCACCCGTACACTCTAGTACGCCTTAATTCGGCAGGGGCTTCATTACGCCCCATAATACGGCAACAAAGTCCGAACACTTTTTTACAGTATAGTTCGGCACCCCGAACTTATAACATTATATGCATCGGCTCCGAATCATGTCTTTGGTTAATAGTTGGGTTGCCTGGCTCATGTGCTTACTACCTTACGTTCTGCTATATCGGCAAGGGTAATAAACGGAGAACTACTGCGATTGTGTCCTAGTTCATCCGGATGAGCACCTCAGTAGAGAAAGCCGAAAACTGACTATCATGATGCAGCGTGAGCCGGTCAGCTGTTCGAGAGGTTACAAATCTTTTGTGATTTTTTCGGCATTATGCGATGAATCGGTTTATATCCGATCATGTGTTTACAGCACCCCAAGTTCGGACTTACGAACACTAGGGGCCGCGCCTAAATTTTTATTGTCAAACTCCTATGGCTAAGTGAGGGTGATAAAGCCACATAGTCCGGTTGCCTGGTTCGTTGCACTAAACACCTCCTTCAAGGACCAACACTTTGGGATAAAGAGTGTTTAAATCCATCCCGAACACCCCAGTACTGCCTACGTGGGGGCTGAAGCCGACGACTGGCCAACTCTCAGATTTAACAAAACGGATGCACATGAGGTAAAATTTTAAATGACAGGCATTATACTACATAACGACTCTATTTCATAATACAGGAAGGGACAATATGCATGACTTCATTCAAATATGACGTCTTTTGAACACTGCCCCGCCACAATGCGGGATCCCTCCAAGACATTGTCAAAATACAGCTTGGGCGTGCGGTGCTCCTTGCCCACGGATGGTACCTCGGTCTCAAGCTTCGCGGTGTCCATCTTCACCCAATGCATCTTGACTCGGGCGAAGGCCATTCACGTGCCTTCGATGCAGACCAACCGCTTGATAGCATCAAGCCGGGGGCAGGCATTGACCAGCCGCTTCACGAGCCCGAAGTAGCTGCTGGGTATGGCTTCGGCAGGCCATAGCCGGATTATTAAATCCTTCATGGCTAGTTTGGCCACCCTATGCAGTTCGACCAGCTATTTTAGCTGATCGCTAAAGAGCACCAGGTGTTCTGGCGCAAGGTAATGCGACTAAGGGAGTCCTGGATTAGGGGGTATCCGGACAGCCGGACTGTGTACAACGTCCGGACTATTGAAGCGTGAAGATACAAGACTCAAGACTTCGTCCCGTGTCCGGATGGGACTCTCCTTTGTGTGGAAGACAAGCTTGGCGATCCGGATATTGTATTTCCTTCCTTGTAACCGACTCCATGTAAAGCCTAGCCCTCTCCGGTGTCTATATAAACCGGAGAGGTTGGTCCTTAGAAGGCCGATCACAATTACAATCATACCATCATAGGCTAGCTCTTAGGGTTTAGCCTCTACGATCTTGTGGTAGATCTACTCTTGTACTACCCATATCTTCAATATTAATCAAGCAGGAAGTAGGGTTTTACCTCCATCGAGAGGGCCCGAACCTGGGTAAACATCCGTGTCCCTTACTTCCCGTTACCATCGGCCTAGACGCACAGATCGGGACCCCCTACCCGAGATCCGCCGGTTTTGACACCGACATTGGTGCTTTCATTGAGAGTTCCTCTGTGTCGTCGCAACAGGGCTTGATAGCGCCTCCAACGTCAACAACATGGTCCAGGGCGAGACTTTTCTCCCCGGACAGATCTTCGTGTTCGGCGGCTTCGCACTGCGGGCCAATTCGCTTGGCCATCTGGAGCAGATCGACAACTATACCCCTGGCCACCAGGTCAGGTTCGGAAACTTGAACTACACGGCGGATATTCATGGAGACTTGATCTTCGACGGATTCGGGCCTGCGCCAGGAGCACCGAACAGTCACGATGAGCACGGCTTAGACCCGCTGTCAGACGATGCTCAGGATATCACCCTGGCAGAAGCCTCAGATCTAAATCCGGGGCAGGTTGCGTTGCCTAAGGACAGAGGGCTGGACCCCGCCCCGCAGGCCGTACCCTCATCGGTGATGGAGCCGAACACAGGCCTCACTTCTGAGGAAGCCTGTGACTCCGGACCCCCGGATTCGTATCCAGATGTAGGTTCCAGTCCTTGCGTTTCCGAGCCCGCCGAGCCTGGTTGGGCTCCGGTAATGGAGTTCACCACAGCGGACATCTTTCAGCACTCACCCTTTGGCGACATGCTGAACTCATTAAAAACTCTCCCTTTGACAGAAAATTCTGGGCCGAACTATGTCCGGCTCGAGTGGGAAGCAGGCGACGAAGAAATTCGTTACCCACGCACCACCCACTTCATAGCCATGGTTGATGATCTAACCGACGTGCTTGACTTTGACTTTGAAGGCATCGACGGTATGGACGACGATGTAGGAGAAGATTCAGAATCTATGGGGTACCGGACTTCCGCCTCGTCACACGACATATACATGGTGGATACGCCCAAGGAGGACGACGGTGACATTCCGGAAGATAAAACCCCCGGGCAAAAGTCAAAGCGACGGTGCAGACGCCGTTCCAAGTCCAGCAACTGTCAAAATATCAGCAAGAGCGCCAGAAGGATCGATACTCCGGTCAACCCCGAAGGCAACAACGACCATACGGAACCAGCGATGGAGCTGGACGAACCAGGTCACGCCGAACACAGTTCGGAGCAGACGCCCAAGACAATGATCCAGAGGGACAAGTTCATCAAACCGGCCCAGGACAAGAAGACAGTCCGGACGATGACGCATTCATCATTCCGGAAGAATGCGTGGAACGAGATAACCTCCACAGAAAGCTTATGGCCACAGCGAGAAGTCTCAAGAAGCAGAAGCAACGGCTTAAAGCCGCACAGGAAACACTCAATCGCAGATGGAACAAAGTGCTAGACACAGAAGAAAGATATGGCGACAATCGCCATACAAAGAGCTACCCAAAACGCAAGCTACTGCCAGAATTCGACGACGAGGCCGTTCCACCAAAGAGTAACATGACCAGGAGGCCAGACGTACCACTTCATAACCGCAACAAAGCAGCTACCGAAGATGCGCACGATCTACGTGAGCACCTGGATAAGAAAGCTGGCGCAGCTAGGTCCATCTACGGATCTAAAGGACACACCCCGGCGGGGGACTGTGGTTGTCACAATGATTATGTCAATCAAATGCCAGTTCAGAATAAACACCGGACACAACAACAGCCGACAGCATGCCACAGCGCGTCCAGATACGGGGGGCTGCTCACCCCCTATGCTTTACCGAAGAGGTACTGGACCATGAATTCCCACAGGGCTTTAAACTTGTGAACATAGAGGCATATGACGGAACGACAGACCCAGGGGTCTGGATCAAGGATTTTATCCTGCATATTCACATGGCTCGTGGGGATGACCTCCACGCCATCAAATACCTTCCCCTCAAACTAAAGGGACCAGCTTGTCACTGGTTGAAAAGCCTCCCCGAAAATTCAATCGGGAGTTGGGAGAAACTCGAAGACGCTTTCAGGGCCAATTTTCAAGGGACTTATGTCCGACCTCCGGATGCTGACGATTTAAGTCACATAATCCAACAGCCCGGAGAGTCTGCCCGCAAGCTTTGGAACAGATTCCTCACTAAGAAGAATCAAATTGTCGACTGTCCGGATGCTGAAGCCTTAGCGGCATTCAAACACAGCATCCGCGACGAGTGGCTCGCCAAACACCTCGGCCAAGAAAAGCCAAGGACAATGGCAGCCTTAACAAGCCTTATGACCCGCTTTTGCGCGGGTGAAGATAGCTGGCTAGCCCGTAAAGGCACCAGCGACCCCAGCACATCCAGAATAAGGGATGGCAACGGGAGGCCTCGGCGTAATAAAAACAAACGCCAAAACAAGGAGGAGAGCCCGGATAACACAACGGTCAATGCCGGATTCAGGGGCTCTCGACCTGATCAGCAAAAGAAGCCATCTAAAGGCAGCAAAGAAGGACCGTCCGGTCTGAATAGAGTCCTAGACAGACTATGGCAAATTCATGGCACCCCTGACAAACCTGCAAACCACACGCACAGAGAGTGTTGGGTCTTCAAGCAGGCCGGCAAACTAAATGCCGAACACAAGGGAAGGGAAACACCAAGTGAAGACGAGGATGAACCTCGCCAGCCGAACACTGGGGGACAGAAAAAATTCCCGCCAGAGGTTAAAACAGTAAACATGATCCACGCAACTCGCACATCCTTGAGAAGGCACGAACGCGCGCATAAAGACGCGCGTGATATAGAGCCCATCGTACCCACATCTAACTACTGGATGTCTTATCCGATCACCTTCGATCACCTGGACGGCCGAACTAGTATTCAGCGTGAAGGATCAGATGCCTTGGTGCTTGACCAATAATTGACGGATACCATCTCACCCATGTCCTCATGGACAGCGGCAGTAGTCTCAATCTAATATATGAGGACATTGTCCGCAGGATGGGGATAGATCCATCCAGAATTAGTAAAAGCAACACCACCTTTGAAGGGGTGATACCAGGCGTTGAAGCCTACAGCAGGGGCTCCGTCATATTGGAGGTAACATTCGGCTCTCCAGGCAACTCCAGAAGCGAAGAACTACTCTTCATCATCGCACCCTTCCAAAGCAACTATCACGCATTGCTTGGAAGAACGGCCTTCGCCCGCTTCAACGCATTGCCGCACTATGGCTACCATACACTCAAGATGTCCGGTTCACGTGGCGTCATCACCGTTAGCGGAATAACAGAGCGCTCTTCATGCACAGAGGAACACACGACAACCCTAGTGGCCGAACTATAAGCGACCTCCAATATCATAAAACATGACTGGTCATTAAGACCCAGGACACGGTTAGACGAGTCCTGTAGCCTAGATAAAATTGAACTAGGGCACCGTATATGTAATCCCATAGCGGACACCAGGGGCTATAAATACAGTCCCACACTTGGCTCAACCTTATCGGCAGGCCAACATCTTACACTTTTACTATCCATCGCATACTCACGTTGTACTCTCCTATGAGTTTTGTTTTTCCACAGACAACGTTCGTGCGATACCCTTCCAGGATACGGCGCAATGGAGACAAAGGTGCAGACGTGCAGCAGGGCCCCGTTCAACAGGTTTCTTTTTAGATTAAGCCCCTGTGTAAACCTTTTCTATTGCCTCTTGTTGTTTAACCATCCCATGGGTTCCATACCCACAGAGGATGCTGCCGTTTTTGGCATTTCGCCATGACAGATTAACGCACGTACCTGGAAACGCAGGGTTTATAATGAATGGGCATTCTTGAGCCCATCATCTATTATAAAGTCCGAATACCTTCGGGAGTGTTCGGCGTCACGAGTTAGGCCTTATATGCATCAGCTCTGAATCATGTCTTTAGTAAAATGTTGGGTTTGCCCGGCTCCTGGGTTTGCCGCCTTACGTTTAGTTATTATCGGCTAAGGTGGCCAAAGGAGAACTATTGCGATTGTGCCCTGGTTATTCTGGATGAGCACCTCAGTAGAGAAAGCCGAAAACTGACTGTCATGATGCAGCAAGAGACTGTTCAACCACTCGAAGACTCACCGGAATCTTTAGGATTCCTCCGCATTAACGAAGGACCATTTCTAGGTCATGTACATACGTGCCCGTATCCCGATGCACATGAAGGTACCAGGGGCTATATAGTAGCCCCAACTTTAGACTCCCAAGGCTAAGCGAAAGTGTTACAACTATATAGTCCGGTTGCCTAGTTCGACACGCGATCACCTCCTTAATGGACCAAGACGTTGGATCAAGTGTGATTAAGCATATTTTTCGCGAACACCCCCGCATTGTATGTGTGGGGCCTGAAGCCAACGACTGCTAACTTTTGGATTACACGTATATATATACAAAAACGGCCGCACAGGGGACGCAATAATACTCTCAGGCAAAAAGTATAAATATAGCCTTGCGACCAAAATAACATTGTTTTTACAATGGTTCGATTCATCACTCGAACAAGACACTCTTGGAGCACTGCGCCTCTATCAGGCGGGCACCCTCTGTGACCAGCGCCAAGTAGTGCTCGGCTGGATATTAGCCCCCCACCGGATCCTGGGACGCTATAATGGTGGCATCCATATCCGTCCAATACGCTTTAACACGGGCAAGAGCCATCCGAGCACCTTCTATGCACGCCGACCTTCTCATGGCATCGATCCGGGGCACGACCCCAAGGAATTGTTGCACCAAGCCAAAGTAATTGTCCGGCTTAGGTCCCTTCGGCCAAAGATGGTCTATTACAGACCGCATTGCAAGCCTGGACAGCCGGTGAAGCTCCACTACAGTAGCCATCTTGTCACTTAACGGCAACGGGCGAGTGGGAGCATCGAATTGCGACCAGAAAAGCTTCTCCACTTCATTATCACCTTGATTTTTGAAGAACTCAGCAGCGTTAGCCGTACTCTTCGCCAAATCCTTATATGCGTCCGCAGGACTCCAGCGTCCATCCAGGGGAGCGTACTTCGGATCGAAAAACTTCGTCCGCGGCAAATAGGAGCCCCCAGCCGTGATTTTACCGGCCTGTTGAAGCTCCTCCCGCGCACCCTTGAGCTCGTTCCGTATTTCCTTGGTGGCATTAAGTGCCTTGTTCAGGTCGGCCGAATTATCCTCATGCTCCTTTTTAAGGAGCTCATACCGGTCAGCGGCATTTTTCAACTCGATAGCCATTTCGGCTATCTTTTCCTCGCTTCGCGATGAGCGGACTGTTCGGCCCTCAATTCCTCGGCCGCCTTTAGGGCTGCCGCATTGCTCACCCGAGCTTGTTCCTTGGCTAGAGCAAGTTCCACCCTCAGGGCCTCCACGGCAGCATCACCATCTGCAGTCCAAACATATTACATTAATATCATGCCACCTTCATATTTTTCTATACAAAGGAAAGTAGGACACATACCTTGCGATTTGTCCAGCCGCTCATTCACCAACGTGATATCGGCATCAATCAATCCAATTTGCCTCGTTAGTTCGGCAACTTCAACGGACTGGCCGGCGGCCAGACCCACAGATACCTGCACGTATTTATGGCACAGTCATTGGTTTATGATCCCCCGTTTGCTGCCTAGGGCGGGCAACCAGAGTCTCAGGGGCTAGTATCTATATGGAGCACACCTAGTGCGTGCCTCACAGCCAAATAAATAGTGTATTCTTCATTACATACCTCAAAGCCTCTGAGCAGGCTTGTGAAGGCTTCATTCAAACCGCTTGTAGCGAATGAAACCTTTTTGAGCACCGCGCTCATTAATGAGCGGTGCTCCTCCGAGAGCACAGCTCGCTCCAGTAAGCCCGTCAGTACGTCCGACCGGACATTGAACTGTGCCGGACCCTTCCCATCGCCCCTCGTGTGAGCCAAATGCTCCGGACTCAGGGCGGCCGATGTATTGGCTTCCGGCTTTGGCACATCTGGACTCCTTCGTGACGACACCTCGGTGTCGCCCGCTTCATAAGTCGGAGAGGCGGGTGGGGTCTCGCTCTCCATCATCTCCGGAGGAAGATCCCCCGAAGACGAACCCTGTTGAGAAGAGCTGCTAGCCGGACTGCGAAAAGTCGAATCCTGGTTATTGATCTAGGAGAGACACAGTACCTTCAAATTGTAGATGGACTTACAGCTCTATGGAGGGCTAGCCCGTTGGCGGGCATAACGCGGTGAGGATGCCCGTCACGGCAGAGCCCCTTGGTGATACCTTCTTCCCTTGCTTGGGCATCTCCGTCTCCAAGTCTTTGGAGGCGGCCCTCTTCTTCCCGCGCGGGGAGGAGGCCTTAATCTCCCCTTCCCAACTATCCTCCTTGGGGGAGGAAACAATTCCCCCGGAGCGGATGCGTAGCGTGTGGAGTTTGGTTTCTTTGTTCTTCCCCTTGTCTTTCCCCGAGGGCATTCTGCTGAGCACCCGGTCGAGCATCTTGGCCATGGTAGGGCCGGGCGAGCCTTCGGGAAGTGGCGCCGGACACCTGATTCTCTCTGCCTTGCTGAGCCATTCCTAGCCACGGATGATTTTCAGAATAAACAATTACGACAAATACAAAACAAGGTGTCCGGTATCAAGGCTATTTACTTGGGTATCTAGGCGATTGCAGCTTAGGCCCGCATCCTCGGTGGTGTCCGGACACTCTACTTTCCGTCTGAAGAATAATTTGCACATCTCTTCGAGCTTCAAGCCGAAGAAGTGCTTGATAGTCCGCGAACCCTCCGGATTGAACTCCCACATCCGGAGAGGCCGGCGTTGGCACGGCAGCATCGGATTAACATCACTTGCATTATGCTGACGAGGTTAATGTCCCTCTCAAGAAGCTCCCGGATGCGATTCTGCAGTACTGGTACATTACCAGCGGGCCCCCAATTCCGTCCTACATCTGTCCAGGACGCCAACTGTGACGGAGGGCCCGAGCGGAACGCGGGGGCAGCCACCCATTTTGAGCCTCTGGGAGCCGTGACATAAAACCACCTCCGTTGCCATACATCGGATACTTCCGGGAAAGAACCCTCTGGCCATGGGGCATCGGTGTTCCTGCTTATTATGGCACCTCCTCACTCCACGTGTCGCCCCTCGATCATCTTCGGCTTCACATTGAAGGTCTTAAGCCATAAGACGAAGTGTGGGGTGACGTGGAGAAAAGCCTCGCACACGATAATGAACGACGAGATATGGAGGATGGCGTCTGGAGCCAGATCATGAAAATCTAACCCATAGTAGAACATGATCCCCCTCACAAAGGGATCGAGGGTAAAGCCCAAGACGCGGAGGAAGTGAGGGACAAAAACGACGCACTCATTAGGCTCCGGTGTGGGGATGACCTGCCCTGGAGTAGGAAGCCTTGTTGGATGTCGGCGGTCAGGTATCCCACCTCCCTAAGCTTCGCAACGTCATCCTCTTGAATCGAGGAGGACACCCACCGGCCTTGAGGGGCGGATCCGGACATATTGGAGGATCTGGGGTGTTGAAGCTTGGGTTTTGGGTGTTAGAACTTGAGGTGCGAGAAGGCGCGAGGAAGGTGGAAAAGAGGCATCGGTCTCGACCCCTTTATAAAGGGGGTGAATATCAAGAGTCCTCGGTGTGACCGTTTTATCTAAAAACACACGGAGTTATACCAACGGCCGTCATGGGGTCGCGGACACCCATATTAATGGAAAATCCCGTAATAAGAGGAACACGATCTCTGCCTCGATGGGACGTGCCAATAAAGCCGCCTCGTAACACGAGTCGAGGTGGGGTAAGAAACGCCGGTTCGCATTGGACCAGGCCATGATGAAGGGGCACGACACCCGAAGGCTGCCAGCAGATCGGGTTTATGCTATGTGAAGATCATCTTGCAGGTCCGGACACGGTCTATGTGTTCGATAACTACTTTGGAGTATTCGGAGAAGGAACCCGCCTTGCAATGCCGAAGACAATACTGCGCGCCGGACTCATCGTCATTGAAGCCTGGTTCAGGGGCTACTGAGGGAGTCCTGGATTAGGGGGTATCCGGACAGCCGGACTGTGTACAACATCCGGACAATTGAAGCGTGAAGATACAAGACTCAAGACTTCGTCCCGTGTCCGGATGGGACTCTCCTTTTTGTGGAAGACAAGCTTGGCAATCCGGACATTGTATTTCCTTCCTTGTAACCGACTCCATGTAAATCCTAGCCCTCTCTGGTGTCTATATAAACCGGAGAGGTTGGTCCTTAGAAGGCATCACAATTACAATCATACCATCATAGGCTAGCTCTTAGGGTTTAGCCTCTATGATCTCGTGGTAGATCTACTCTTGTACTACCCATATCTTCAACATTAATCAAGCAGGAAGTAGGGTTTTACCTCCATCGTGAGGGCCCGAACCTGGGTAAACATCTGTGTCCCTTGCTTCCTGTTACCATCGGCCTTGACGCACAGATCGGGACCCCCTACCCGAGATCCGCCAGTTTTGACACTGACAGCGACCAAAATAGCTTCTCCGAGGAGCTCCCCTCTTCGGCTCGGAAGAACTCCACAGCGTCTGAAATACTGTGCAGCAGATCCGCAAACGCCCCTCGAGAACTCCAAATCCAGGTCAGTAAGAGGAACGTTTTCTTCACATATTTGTTCTGCATAATAAAGGCCTTACCCGACGCGATTTTCCTGGCCTCCTAGAATTCCTGGAGGGCGTCCTGGGCTTCAACCCGGGCATCGTGTGCGCTATGGCGGGCCTTGGCAAGTTCGGACTCTTGATCCACAAGGTTGCGCTCCAAGGACTCGCATTTCTTCATGGCATCCTGGAGCTCCTGCTAGACCTCACTAACCCTGGCCTCATGCTTTTCGCGGGCGGCTTGTTCCTTGGCCGCTCTCTCCTCAGCCTCGGCCAGCGCCTTCTTGAGGGCCTCCACTTCGGTCGCCGCTCCTGAAACATAATGGCACTATGGTCATTATAAATCATCTATCCTTTTTGATATACAGAAGGTTATTGCATGCCTTGTTTATCCTCTAGCTGCTTTTTCACGCGGTCGAGCTCTTCCTCGGCCCGATCCAGACTCTGCTTCAGTCCGGAAACCTCAGTAGTATGAGAGGTCGCAGCCAGTAATTACGCCTGCTTGTTCACATTGACTCATCTGGTTAGTCTCCTGCGAAACTTGTTTGATCCTTTGTCCGGCTTTTCTTTCTGAACACCGGATAGTGTCTCAGGGGCTACTGTCTATACTGTGACATTCTTTTTGCATAATTGTGTTGCTTACCTCAAAGCCTATTAGAAGGCTTGTGCAGGCTTCGGTCAGTCTACTCTTCACGGACTGAATCCTCTCAACCACCGTACCCATAAGGGTACGGTGTTCCTCAACAATGGAAGCACTTTGTAGCACTTCCATTAGAGTAGATGGTGCCTCTAGTTGGACAAAGGTCACTGGCGGAATTGGCGCACCTCCTCCTTTTGAAGGAGGCTGCTTGCCGGGTTCCGGAGCTACATAGGTCTCTGGGAACGTGTTCGGCTGGGGGTCGAACTGAATATGGCCCCCATCGCCAGTCTCCATGGGTATTTGTTCCCCCATGTGTTCGGCGGCTGAGGTTTCACCCTTCGGTGCCGCCCTGACGGCCCCCTGAGTCTCTCCCTGGCTTGTGATCCTTCGGGACAACTCCTCGGTGTTACCCATGGCCTTGGGAGAGGAGGCCGCCGGAAGGGACCCGTTGTCCATCGCCTCCGGGTCCAGTGAATCTCCCAAAGATGAGGATCGCTCGAGGTCGGACCGAGCCGGACTGCATGATTCGACATGTTAAGACTATGAAGTAGAGAGGCCGGATATATTAATGCGTCCGGGTTTTTGAGTACTCACGATCCGGCCAGGGGCTTGTCTCGGGGGTGCCGCTCTGGGCTGTTGTCGATGTCCCACTCGGAGTTATCCGCGAGCGAACCTTTCCCCCTCTTGGACGCCTCTACCTCCAGATTTGTGGAGGCCGCCCTCTTCTTCCTTCCCCTCTTAGGGGGAGATTTGCTTTCCTTCTCCTCTTTGTCCTTAGCGGTGGAGGAGTGAGTCTCGGTGCCTTCAGACATCATGTCTGAAGCACCCTTGCGACGGAGGCCACCTCTGGTCCCCTTGGCCTTCTTCTTGGCCTTCTTCTCCGGCGCTTGATAGGGCACCGGAACCAACATCTTCGTCAGATGTGGGATTGCTGGGTCTTTGGGTAACAGAGCCAGACAGTGAATCCGCTCTGCCTTCTTTGTCCAACCCTGAGAGAGTTAGTAGGGAGGCTTAAGCGTCTTCCTCGAGTATGCAAGTAAAGGATACACCTTGAAAACATGAAAAAACTTGCCAGACTAGCGGGATGGGCCAAGTCGTGCCCACGGTCCTCGGCCGTATCCGGACACGTCTCGCTGGATTTGAAAAGCACCTTCCAGATGTCTTCGTGCGTGGTGCCGAAGAACTGCATCAAGGTCTACTGCTTGGTCGGATCATACTCCCACAAATGGCAGCTCCGGCGTTGGCATGGAAGGATCCGGCGAATAAGCATCACCTGGATCACATTGACAAGCTTGATATTCTTGTCTATCATGCTCTTGATGCGCGTCTGAAGCGTTGTCAGCTCATCCGGCGAAGACTAGTCCAGGCCCTTCTCTGGCCAGGAGGTGAGCCGCATCGGGGCTCCGGACCAGAATTCGAGAGCCGCAGCCCAAGTGGTGCCGCGTGGCTCTGTGATATAGAACCACGATTTCTGCCACCCTTGACGGTCTCAACGAAGGAGCCTTCGGGCCATGTGACATTGGGCATCTTGCTCACCATGACGCCTCCGCACTCTGCGTGTTGTCCGCTCACCACCTTCGGTTTCACATTGAAGATCTTTAGCCATAATCCGAAGTGGGGTGGGATGCAGAGGAAGGCCTCGCACACGACAATGAATGCCTAGATGTTCAGGAAGGAGTTGGGGCCAGATCATGGAAGTCCAGCCTGTAGTAGAACATGAGTCCGCAAACGAATGGGTGGAGAGGAAATCCCAGCCCGCAGACGAAGTGGGGGATGAACACCACCCTCTCATGGGGCTCCAGGGTAGGGACGATCTGTCCCTTGGCCACAAGCCGATGGGAAATTTCCTTGGCCAGATACCCGGCCTCCCGGAGCTTCATAATGTCCTTCTCCTTGATGGAGGAGGCCATCCACTTGCCCTGCGCTCCGGATCCATACATGGTTGGAGTGCTTTCTTGGGGCGGAAAAGATGAGAACTTGGGCGCTGAAGCTCGAGAATGGGGGAGGTAGAGAGAGAGAAGGCGTGGGTGAAAAGGGGTGAATCCTTATCTCCTTATAAAGGCAGCAAATATCAAGCGCCTCCCCACTCGCCTTAAAACTCGCCTATTCCCCAAGGGCCATGCAGACGGCACGGTTGGGTTACCCATGCCTGTATGATGAGATTCCAGCAAATAAGTGGACACGATCTCTACTTTGACAAGACATGCCAATGAAACTGCATCTCGAAATATGGAGTGGCAGGCTAAAAAACGGTTCGAATAATGACCGGGCGGCGACGTGATGTCACGCTACAAAAAGTTGTCAGCAGATTGGACTCATGAAATACTATACTCTCTACAGTTGTGTGTGGTATTTGTTTTGCAGAGCCAGACACATTTTCTGTATGTGAAGGATGCTTTGGAGTATTCGGAGGAGGAACCTGCCTTGCAATGCCGAAGACAATCTGTACGCCAGACACCTCGTCGTTGAAGCCTGGTTCAGGGGCTACTGAGGGAGTCCTGGATTAAGGGGTCCTCGGGCGTCCGGCCTATTGACATGGGCCGGATTGATGGACTATGAAGATACAAGACCGAAGACTCTCACTTGTGTCCAGATGGGACTCTCCTTGGCGTGGAAGGCAAGCTTGGCGTCCGGATATGAATATTCGTTTCTCTGTAACCAACTTTGTATAACCCTAGTCCCATCCAGTGTCTATATAAACTAGAGGGTTTAGTCCGTAGAGGCAATCATAATCATATAGGCTAGACTTCTAGGGTTTTAGCCATCACGATCTCGTGGTAGATCAACTCTTGTAATACTCATATTCATCAAGATCAATCAAGCAGGAAGTAGGGTATTACCTCCATAGAGAGGGCCCAAACCTGGGTAAAACATCGTGTCCCCCGCCTCCTGTTACCATCAACCTTAGACGCACAGTTCAGGACCCCCTACCCAAGAGCTGCCGGTTTTGACGCCGACAGACACATATTATGGTTACATAGTGGACATATGGGAACTTGACTATGAACATGATTTTAAGGTCCTTTGTTTTAGTGCAAATGGGTCAATCTGTCAGGAGGCAGGGTACAGGTAGACCCATAGTACGGAATGACAATAGTGGATCTGAACAATCTTGGGTACACAGACGAACCATTCGTCCTAGCCAATGATGTGGCACATGTTTTCTATGTGAAGGACATGTCTACCAAACCGAGAAAAAGAAAAGATAAGGAAGCGAATACATCATATGATGAGCCAAAGTGCCATATAGTTCTTTCAGGAAAAAGAGACATCGTGGGATTGGACGGCAAGACAAACATGTCTGAAGATTATGAAAAATTTCATGAAATTCCTCCCTTCAAAGTCAAGGCTGACCCAAGCTCCATGTTAAACGATGAAGATTATCCATGGTTACAGCGCAATAAGAGAAGGACATAGGCGAAGAAAAAGCGAAGACTTTCTCTCCACACTATTATGATGATGCCTTTGATCTAGAATATCACTGTAGTTACATATGAAGAAATGAAATGCCTATCGTAACAGATGAGTTTCTGTCCGAAACCCTGATACTTCGAAAGAGATTGTCCGTTTTGTACACGAAGTGCATCCAATTTTTGCCATAACCCTCTTAACTTTTTAGCACATGCTATGTGGGTGAAATGATGATACCATGCCAACTTTCAACCTTTCAGAGTTCATTTGTAGTGCTTTTCAATTTCAGGGTCATTTAGCTCAAAAAATCAGTAAATGCATGAAAAATACCAAATGAAGTCAGAAAGGGTTGAAAATTGATGATGTCACCTTTAATGGTGCATTTTGAACACACAAAAAGTCTGGAGTTCAATAAGTTCAAAAAATGAAATCCCTTTGTAATAGATGAGTTTTCATCCGAAACCCTGATACTTCGAAAGAGATTGTCCATTTTGTACACGAAGTGCATCCAGTTTTTGTCGTAACCCTCTCAACTTTTTAGCACATGCTATGTGGGTGAAATGATGATACAATGCCAACTTTCAACCTTTTCAGAGTTCATTTGTAGTGCTTTTCAATTTCAGAGTCATTTAGCTCAAAAAATCAGTAAATGCATGAAAAATACCAAATGAAGTTAGAAAGGGTTGAAAGTTGATGATGTGGATTTGAATGGTGCATTTTGAACACACAAAAAGTCAGGAGTTCAAATAATTTCAAAAAAGTGAAATCCCTTTGTAGCAGATGAGTTTTCGTCCGAAACCCTGATACTTCGAAAGAGATTGTCCATTTTGTACACGAAGTGCATACAGTTTTTGTCGTAACCCTCTCAACTTTTTAGCACATGCTATGTGGGTGAAATGATGATACCATGCCAACTTTCAACCTTTTCAGAGTTCATTTGTAGTGCTTGTCAATTTCAGGGTCATTTAGCTCAAAAAATCAGCAAATGCATGAAAAATACCAAATGAAGTCAGAAAGGGTTGAAAATTGATGATGCAGCTTTGAATGGTGCATTTTGAACACACAAAAGGTCTAGAGTTCAAATAAGTTCAACAAAATGAAACCCCTTTCTAACAGATGAGATTTCGTCCGAAACCCTGATACTCTGAAAGGGATAGTCCATTTTTTACACGAAGTGCATCCAATTTTTGTCGTAACCCTCTCAACTTTTTAGCACATGCTATGTGGGTGAAATGATGATACCATGCCAACTTTCAACCTTCTCAAAGTTCATTTGTAGTGCTTTTCGATTTCGGGGTTATTTAGCTCAAAGAATGAAATAATAGCAAAAAAGAATGAACTAATAGCAAAAATAATGAACTAATAGAAAAAAGAATGAACTAAAAATAATCAATTAAAATATTCTGTTATGGTGTGAGATTAGGCATGTAGGCCTGCAATTCAGAGGAGTTCGAGAGAGATGGCGGGGCAGAGCTTATAAACCACACTCGACGCGTCTCAGCTAGCGAGGTGGGATAAATATCCCACCGCACCGCGACTATGCTAGGCTCATGCCATTGGTCCCGGTTTGTGCCACAAACCGGGACCAATGCAGCCCTTTAGTCCCGGTTCGTGGAACCAAGCGGGACCAATGCCCACCTTCGGTGCCGGTTCATGCCACCAACCGGGACCAAAGGTCTCTGCTTCCCACCCTTTGGGCTGCTAAAAAGAGACCGTTGGTCCCGGTTGGTGGCAAAAACTAGGACCAAAGGTGGGTATTAGTCCTGGTTGGTGCCACGAACCTGGATCAAAGCTTCATGTATATCAGAAATACTTGGGAAAATTTTCATTTTCATCTCGCAGTTCCCCCCGACGACGCCGACCTCCTTGACCCTGCCAGGCTGCCCCGACGCCGTCACCATCGCCCGTGCCCCTGCCTTGCCCCTGAGCCCACGCCGACGCCGTCCGCCGCGCCCCGACCTGCCACCACCATCACCATCGTCGCCGGCTCCCTCGCGCGCTGCCCCTGCTGTCGCCCTCGCCAGCCGACGTCTTTGTCGGCTCCCTCACGCCCTGCCCCCGCCATCGCCTCGCCAGCCGACACCGTCCGCCGCCCCCGAGCGCGCCCGGCCATGCCCCTGCCCTCGCTGCCCCCACCATCGTTGTCGCCAACGCCCTCGCCGCCCCCGCTGTGAGCTGCCGGGCGGTTGATTTAGTATATATATGTTAGTTCATATATGTTTTTTTCATATATGTACTAATTTTTTGTTCATATATGTATTTTTTGTTCATATATTTTTTTCATATATGTATTAATTTTTTAATTTAGGTTGTTAGTAGATATCGATTTTAAGTTAGTGCATTTTAGGTTAGTTGTACTGTTAGTGCATTTTAGGTTAGTAGATTTTAGGTTAGTGGAGAGGAAAAAGGAAAATAAGGAAAAATAAGAAAAGAGGAAGAAGGAAGAAGAAAGAAGAAGAAAAAGAAGGGGAGGAAAAAGGAAAATAAGAAGAGGAGAGGAAGAAGAGGAGAAAAAAATATGAAGAGGAAGAAGAAGAAAAAAAGAGGAGAAGAAGGAATAGGAGATTTTTTTTCTTCTTCTCCTCTATTCCTTCTTCTTCTCCTCTTTTTTTCTTCTTCTTCCCCTTCATATTTTTTATCGAGAAGGAGGGTGTCGAGGATTGCCAAGCGGTCGACGGTCGGGAACTAGGGTAGAGGGTCGAGAGTCGCTGAGGGGTCAAGGGTCGAGGATCTCCGAGGGGTCGAGGGTCGAGGATCGCCGAGGGGTTGAGGGTCGAGGTTCAAGGATAGCCGAGGGGTTGAGGGTCTAGGGTCGTCGAGGGGTCCGGATGAGAATGGCACCATTTTGTTAAATCCCTTGTTTGACATTCATAAGAGAGGCGGTATGGACGTCGGACATTCATGAGAGAACTCTGGTAACTCTTCAACCTGAGGGGAGACGTCGATCAACCCCTTCTCGCCCGACCAAACCCTAGAAGCGTTGAGGACAACCCAAACCCTAGAAGCATTGCAATGGCCACCCCAAACCCTAGAAGCCTTGCCGAGGCCACCCCAAACCCTAGAAGTGTCGAGGCCACCCAAATTTACCGAGTTAAAAGAGTGTTGTCGTCTAGGCCACCCCAAACCCTAGAAGCGTTATCGAGGCCACCCCAAACCATAGAAGCGTCGAGGCCACTAATTAATATTCCTTGTTGTGATTAGCTAGCTAGGTCTATGTTTGCCACTAATATCCATCTCTCATGTTTGTATATTAATTGCCATGTTGTAATATTTGCAAAAACTATCGATCAACAAAGAGACTTGGAAAAAGAATAGTTGTTGGGGGATATAATCTTCAGCGGAGGTGATGTCTTGTCGTTTCTCAACGACACTGATGGTCTGGAAGGAGAGGATGAAGCAGGCTCCGGTGATCGAACAATGGAGGAGGAAAGTCATGATCATGATGGCTCCGGTGACCGAATGCCGGTGGAAGAAGGAGACCGTGATGATGTCTCCGGTGACCGAACGGAGTCGGGATCAGTAGTTGCAAAGTCTGGCGAGGTATGTATATTAATTAAGCATGTGCTGACTAGCTAATTGATGCATTAATTGTTTTGGTATGTACATATATTAACTCTTCTTTCTTCTTTTATAGCCCTCCATATCGAGCCAAACTTCGGTAACGAGACGAGGCCTGAAGAAAAGGTTGCACCCGGATGAAAGGTTCACGATCACAGCAATCGCGGATGATGGCCAACCGATTGAACCCGGGCGGACCAAGGAAGCATTTTCTGCTCAGTGCAGAGCTATTGTTAGGGACATCATCCCGATCAGCATCCAACTATGGAATAAGCCTAATAAAGAAGACCCTCAAGTTACTTATGTCACCGATAGAGAGAAAGATGATCTTTGGACCTTGTTGAAGGCAAATTTCACCCTACCGCCAAAGGAGGATCCGAATAAGCCAGTTATAGAGCCACTGGTCAAGGCATGTCCTCTTAAGAAGATGGTAGATCTATTCAGGAGGTGGAAGAAAGAGTTGAAATCAACGTTTGTCGACAAAGGGAAGACTCCAGAATTCACCGGCTGATTTGAGAAGATAAGAGATCACTGGCCCACATTTGTGGCGTACAAGACAACGGACAAGAGTATGGATCACCATCTTACGGGGTTAGGTGGCTACCTCAAAGCCAGGCCGTTGTGGGACAAAGCTGAGAATGACCTGATTGCTAAAGGGGTCGAACCAGAGACATTGAACTGGTCAGACCGTTCAAGGGCTTGGTTCTTCGGGGTTGGGGGAACTTTGGACCCTGAAACAGGGAAGTGCTGTTGGACGGATGAGCAACTTGCAATACCCGTCAAGAAGCTTCAAAACTATATCGCCGCAGCGCACGAAGGGACGTTCATTCCTGACAGAGAGAATGACGAGCTGACTGAGGCCCTCGGGAATCATGAGCACCCTGGACGAACACGAGGCATGCCAGGCTCTGTTGCGTGGAAGATTGGGTTTCCGGGCGCAAGCGGTTACAACCCGGGAAAGGAAGAGGAAACAGGAGCTGAGCGATATACAAAAGCTCAATGCAAGAGTACTAAAGCTAGAGGAACAAGTTGAGAGCCAGCGAGCTGCCGACCAACCATCTCTGCGGCACGAAGCTACCCTAGAAGCTACCCCGCCATCTCAGCGGAGAAGCAGCGTGGCTTCCATGGAGCTCCTTCAGCAGCCCGACTTCACGGCTCCTAGCTACCCCATGGATGCTATCATGGAGGCTCAACATTGTCAGCTTATGACAAAATGCCAAAGCCTCACCTTGAAGGCGGCTGTCAGCACTGTTGCACCTCCTCAACCCGACAGAACTTTTCACTGCCGTCCGATTCCACATGGCTATGTTGTTGTGATGGAGGATGAGGTAACGGGGGATTTGAGCAGCTCGAGCTTGACCACCCTACAGGTGAAGGGGAGATTTAGTTGGGTCTTGCTCTGAAGACTCCATGTCTATGGTGAAAGCAGTACATCAAGCTTCCAAACTGGACGCCTCCGCCTCCTCCGGTGCCTCCTCCGGCGAGTCAGGGCACTCCGCCTCCTCCTCCGGCGAGGGGTCAGGGCACTCCGCCTCCTCATCTACCTCCTCCGACGCGTGACGGCACTCCGGCTCCTTCTTCGCCTCCTCCGATGAGCACTCCGCCTCCTCCGACGCGTGAGGGCACTACGACTCCTCCTCTGCCTCCTCTGGCGCGTCGAAGCACTCCGCCTCCTCCGGCGTGTCAGCGGGCTCCGCCGTGTCAGCAACGGCGAAAGAGAGAGGTCGTCGCTCCAGAGGCTAGCAATACAAGCAGAGGAGGGAAGTAATTCAAATGCGGTCCATCTCTCAAGGCTTCGAAAAAGTTACCATATGAGAGGACCGACAAGGAAAATAAGGACAATAGTCATGCCCAAGTGAGGGACTTTTTTGCATGGAAACCTCCACCTCCAAAGAAAACGATAGATCCGGTGAAACTGAAGCGGACTATCGATGCCCTGAAGCGACCACCACCGCCTCCGCCAGATTCCAACTATGTGCGCATAATTAAAAAGGCATATAAGGAAGCAGAGCGGTCGAGAAGTACTTGCAGTGATGCAAGGTTAGCAGAACGAAGAAGTGGGAAAAAATTCCCCAGCTCGGCGAACAGGCAAAGCAAACGTGCCCTCCGCTCAAGGTGTCTAGCGATATCGTCACTAATCATCCGGGGATGGTGCCCCGTACCAATCCTGCTGATTACCTGACCGATGATATAGAGTTTGAAACAATGGAGGCGGACGAGTGCAGTACGGGAAGCCTCTCATCAAACCTGATCTTGCTCCTCTAACAACGATGATGCAAAGACTCCATGAATGGTACATGGAAAGATGTCGCAAGTCTGGGAAGCATACTTTGACGTTGAGAATTAAAGAGGAGCACGACCTCATTGGAATGGATATTTCGAATGTTGAATTTGATGAGTTATTCCAGTTATACAATCAAAAGGCCCTCGACAAAACACTCGTGACTTGCTACTGTCTGTAAGTACTACTTCTGTAATAATTAAGTCTCTATATATAGCTCAGCTCTTTCATTGCATGTATATATAATTATCCTCACTATATTATGCAGGTTGAAGATCGTCGAATGCAGAAAAGCAGATATCTATGACATTGGGTTCATTAACCCAAATATCATACATGAATGGACGGCCAGACACAATGTCGCACAAACCGAGGACAACTCTCTACAATTGTTGCTTAAAAAATCAAAACAAAGATAAAATACTCTTTCCTTACAACTTCAAGTGAGTGTTACTGTCTTGTGCTTATTCCGTTTCCCTTACTTGAGGTCCATTATAGTAATGCAATTGATGAGTTATGCATGCGTGCGCAGATTCCACTTTATTTTGCTAGAGATTAAGCTTGAAGCTGGAATAGTAACTGTCTTAGACTCGAGAAAAAAAGATCTACAGGAGTATGTGGACATGACTGATATGCTCCAGAAGTAAGTTCAATCGATCATTATCGCACCATATCGGCAACTTTGTTCATTTCCTGATATCAAGTAATTATTCTCTTTGTCTGGCAGGGTTGGGAAAGAGTTCACTGTAATTACGCTGGGACTGCCGACAGAGCTACAATTTAAACACCCGAAAGTAAGTACTACTAGCTAGTTTTGCGCATCTCCCATTGATTCTAGCGAGTTTCATCAATACCATTTAGCATGCTTGATTATCAGTTTGATTGAACTCTATTTCTCGTAAAGTGCTTGTGGCGGGAAGCCGGGAATGATTTTTGTGGATACTACATTTGCGAGTTCATCTACAACTTGATGACCTCTAAGCGGGGCTACTCTGAAAAACAATATGATGTACATAAACAAAAGAATTCACAATTTTATTTTATTACTTTGTGTTGAGTTTCATTCATATATATGTATTGACCCACTTCTTTAAATTAGATGTGGCAGATGCAGGATGAACTCCTACGACATGATCGCATATGAGCTATTCAAGAGGAATTGGCGGGATTCTATCTTGACTATGTCATAAATAAAGCCGGAGAATACCATGTGGAAGTTCAAATATACCTTAGATGTTAGGGTTTGTAAGAGATCTTATATTGTATATATGTAGCTAGTAGCATTGGATAGATATACGAAAACTTGTTGTTCGACCAATTTCTCGGAGAAAGAGAGGTCACTTCTCTTTGTATATGTTCATGACCATTGAGGGAGTCCTGGACTAGGGGGTGTCCGGATAGCCGGACTATCATCATCGGCCGGACTCCAAGACTATGAAGATACAAGATTGAAGACTTCATCCTGTGTCCGGATGGGACTTTCCTTGGCGTGGAAGGCAAGCTTGGCGATATGGATATGTAGATCTCCTACCATTGTAACTGACTCTATGTAACCCTAGCCCTCTCCGGTGTCTATATAAACCGGAGGGTTTTAGTCCGTAGGACACAACCATTACAACAATCATACCATAGGCTAGCTTCTAGGGTTTAGCCTCCTTGATCTCGTGGTAGATCCACTCTTGTACTACCCATATCATCAATATCAATCAAGCAGGAGTAGGGTTTTACCTCCATCGAGAGGGCCCGAACCTGGGTAAAAACATTGTGTCCCTTGTCTCCTGTTACCATCCGCCTAGACGCATAGTTCGGGACCCCCTACCTGAGATCCGCCGGTTTTGACACCGACATTGGTGCTTTCATTGAGAGTTCCTCTGTGTCGTCACCGATAGGCTTGATGGCTTCTTCAATCAACAACAACGCCGTCCAGGGTGAGACTTTTCTCCCTGGACAGATCTTCGTGTTCGGCGGCTTTGCACTGCGGGCCAATTCACTTGGCCGTCTGGAGCAGATCGAAAGCTACGCCCCTGGCCATCAGGTCAGATTTGGAAGCCTAAACTTCACGGCTGACATCCGCGGAGACTTGATCTTCGATGGATTCGAGCCGCAGCCGAGCGTGCCGCACTGTCACGATGGGCATGACTTAACTCTGCCGCCGGACAGTACCCTGGAGGCCGCACACAAGTCCGCTCTGACCCATAGTTCGGAGCTGACCGTGCAGATCGAGGACAGGTGGTTGGACACCGCCTCGGGGGCTGGAACTTCTATGGCGATAGAGCCGAATACCGACCTTGTCCCTTACAAAGCTTGTGACTCTGAGGTGCCGGACTCCTTGCCGGACTCCGAACCCCCTGCGCCCCTGCCGATCGAATCCGATTGGGCACCGGTCATGGAGTTCACCGCTGCGGACATCTTTCAGCACTCGCCCTTTAGCGACATCCCTAACTCGTTAAAGTATCTCTCTTTATCAGGAGAGCCCTGGCCGGACTGCGGTCAGGATGGTTGGGATGCGGACGACGAAGAAATTCGAAGCCCACCCACCACCCACTTTATAGCCACTGTCGACGACCTAACCGACATGCTAGACTACGACTCCGAAGACATCGACGGTATGGACGACGATGCCGGAGACGATCAAGAACCAGCGCCTACAGGGCACTGGAAGACCACCTCGTCATACGACATATACATGGTGGACACCCCAAAGGATGGGGACAGCGAAGAAGCAGCGGAGGCAGATTCCTCTAAGAAACAGCCCAAGCGCCGACGTCAGCGGCGCCGCTCTAAATCCCGCCACAGCAAGAATGGAGATTCCGGCACCAGAGATAATAACACCCCAGAGAGTGCCGAAGACAACCCCCTCCAGCACGATTCAGCACAGGAGGACGGAGTAGCCAGCCATCAGGAGAGAGCGGCAGACGAGGAGGATGAACATTACATGCCTCCCTCCGGAGACGAGGCAAGCCTCAATGACGACGAATTCGTCGTGCCCGAGGATCTCGTCGAACAAGAGCATTTTAAATGCAGGCTAATGGCCACGGCGAACAGCCTAAAGAAAAAGCAGCAACAGCTTCAAGCTGATCAAGATCTGCTGGCCGACAGATGGACCGAGGTCCTTGCGACCGAAGAGTATGAACTCGAACGCCCCTCCAAAAGCTACCCAAAATGCAAGTTGCTCCCCCGACTAGAGGAGGAAGCATACAAACCTTCATCACCAGCGCACAATACGGCAGACCGACCACCTCGAGGCCGCGACAGAGAGGCATCCAGGCCCTCCGCCAGAGCCGTACCCTGGCACCGCTCGAAAAGCACGAAGCCACGGGGTAATGCGCCGGACTTGCGGGATATATTGGAGGATAAGGCAAGACAATCAAGATCTATCTACGGATCACGCGGGCGCCCCACGACCCACGACGACTACCGTCGCGCTGGATACAGCAACTCCGGCCAGGCCGAACACAGCAGACAAAGCTCTCTTGAGCTACGTCGTGATATTGCTCAATATAGAGGCGCCGCACACCCACTATGCTTCACAGATGAAGTAATGGATCATCAAATCCCTGAAGGGTTTAAACCCGTGAACATTGAATCCTACGATGGCACAACAGACCCCGCGGTTTGGATCGAAGATTATCTCCTTCATATCCATATGGCCCGCGGTGACGATCTCCACGCCATGAAGTATCTCCCACTCAAGCTTAAAGGACCAGCTCGGCATTGGCTTAACAGCTTGCCAGCAGAGTCAATTGGGTGTTGGGAGGACCTGGAAGCTGCATTCCTTGACAACTTCCAGGGCACATATGTGCGACCACCAGACGCCGATAATTCAGTAGCCAGACGAATCGGCCAGACAATTCTGGACACGGTTCCTAACAAAGAAAAATCAAATCATCGACTGTCCGGATGCAGAGGCCCTCGCAGCCTTCAAACATAACATCCGCGACCAGTGGCTGGCCCGTCACCTAGGACAGGAAAAGCCGAAATCCATGGCAGCCCTCACATCACTCATGACCCGCTTCAGTGCGGGAGAGGACAGTTGGCTAGCTCGCAGTAACAACCTCAGCAAAAATTCTGGTAGTCCGGACAGCAAGGACCGCAATGGCAGGTCGCGTCGCAACAAAAATAAACGCCATGTCAACGGCGATAACTGAGGATACAGCAGTCAACGCCAGATTTAGAGGCTCTAAACCCGGTCAGCAGAAGAAGCCATTCAAAAGAACCACTCCGGGTACGTCCAATTTGGACCGAATACTCGCCCGCTCTTGCCAGATACATGGCACCCCCGAAAAGCCAGCTAATCACACCAACAGAGATTGTTGGGTATTCAAGCAGGCAGGCAAGCTAATTGCCGAAAACAATGACAAGGGGCTGCATAGCGACGACGAGGAGGAGACCCGGCCGCCAAACAATAGAGGACAGAAGGGTTTTCCCCCACAAGTGCGGACGGTAAACATGATATACGCAACCCACATACCCAAGAGGGAGCGGAAGCGTGCACTTCGGGACGTATATGCGATGGAGCCAGTCGCCCCAAAGTTCAGTCCATGGTCCTCCTGCCCGATCAGTTTCGATCGAAGGGACCACCCCACCAATATCCGCCATGGCGGATTCGCCGCATTGTTCTTAGACCCAATCGTCGATGGATTTCACCTCACTAGAGTCCTGATGGACGGCGGCAGCAGCCTGAACCTGCTTTATCAGGATATAGTGCGCAAGATGGGCATAGACCCCTCAAGGATTAAACCTACAAAGATGACCTTCAAAGGCGTCATACTAGGTGTCGAGGCCAATTTTACAGGCTCGGTCACACTGGAAGTGGTCTTCGGATCCCCGGATAATTTCCGAAGCGAGGAGTTAATCTTCGACATAGTCCCGTTCCGCAGTGGCTATCACGCCCTGCTCGGACGAACCGCGTTTGCAAAATTCAACGCGGTGCCGCATTACGCATACCTCAAGCTCAAGATGCCAGGCCCTCGAGGAGTCATCACGGTCAACGGAAACACTGAACGCTCCCTCCGAACGGAGGAACACACAGCGGCTCTCGCCGCAGAAGTACAGAGCAGCCTCTTAAGGCAATTTTTGAGTCCAGTCGTTAAAAGACCGGACATGATTAAACGCGCCCGGAGTAACATACAAGACCACCTGGCACGTTCCGAGCACGCGTAGCAATGCGGACCCAACCCCAGCCCTTGCATGATTGCAAGACAAGCTCTCCGCGTACATCATTATGCTCTGGAGATACCTTGGGCATAGGGGGAGGGGCACGACCACGACAGGCCCAGAGTGCGGCTCAACCACACCAGGGGCTCCCAAGTGTGTCGCTCTTTTTCTTTTCCTTTTTTATTTTATCCACAGGACTCCATTTACCGGAGGCCCTGTCCGGTAGTAGATCTGCCGAACTCACGATGCAACAGCCAGGGAGGAACAATGGCTACGACGAACACTCAGGTGGTCTCCATTACGAGCATTAAATCTGTTTATTACACCATTCCGCAGCCTACCCCTGGAGGGGGACATGTCTAATAGTCCAAACCCTTGCTTACCGCACTATTTGTATCGTTCTGCACTCATAGCAGAATTCCTTGAATATACAATGCATCACTTTTCGCCTATAATTGCATTCCTTTTCTTTATATACATGTTCATTCATGACATCTTGCATCCATACAATTTGGTACGGCCGAATACACTAGGGGCTTCTGTTCCCCGCATTATGGTGTGAGAAGCCCGAACACTTTCACAAGTGTGGCACCCCGAACTTATAACACTATATGCATCGGCTCCGAATCATGTCTTGGGTCAATAGTTGGGTTTGCCCGGCTCCCATGTTTTGGTACCTTACGTTCCGTTTTATTGGCTAAGGTAGCACTGGGAGAACCACTGCGATTGCGCCCCGGTTGAGCTGGGCGAGCGCCTCAGTGGAGAAAGCTAAAATTGACTGTCATGATAAGGCGAGAGCTGGTCGCTGTTCGAGAGGTCTTTTCGAGTCCCTAAAGACTTATGCCGCTTAGAGCGAGGAACCGGCTGTGTCCGGCCCAGGCGTGGATAGCGCCCCGAATTCGGTCTTCCGAACACTAGGGGCTTCGCCGAAATTTAAAATTATAGAATTCTATGGCTAAGTGAGAGTGTTCAAGCATTATAAGTCCGGTTTCCTTGTTCGTTGTGTTGAGCGCCTCCCTAGATGGACCCAAAAATGGGAACAAGAGCGCTCAAATTTATCCCGAACACCCCAGCACTCGTGGCTTGGGGGCTGAAGCCGACGACTTGCCATCTCTCAGATTTGATAAACGGCCACACAAAAGGTAATATTTTAAATCAAATAAGCATTGCTTAGCGCATATGAACAAAGTTTTCAGCGCACAGGATAACACATTCCGAGTCTACTCAAAAATTACATCTCTGGGGCACTCATCCGCAATCTTGCGGGCACCCTTCAGGACAGTCTTATAGTACATTTCGGGCGTACGATACTCCTTGCCCGCCGGCGGCGCGTCCGTCAGAAGCCTCTCAGCATCCAGCCTGCCCCAGTGCACCTTTGCATGGGCAAGGGCCCGACGGGCACCTTCAATGCAGGCGGAGCGCTTGATGACTTCCTCCCAGGGGCACGCATCCACCAGCCACCGCACGAGGCCGAAGTAGCTCCCAGGCATGGCCTCTCCAGGCCACAGCCAGACTATGAGGCCCTTCATGGCCTGCTCGGCTACCTTGTGGAGCTCGACCAGCTGCTTCAGCTGGTCGCTAGGGGGCACCGGATGTCCGGCCTCAGCATACTGAGACCAGAAGACCTTCTCTGTCGAACTCCCCTCCTCGGGCCGGTAGAATGCGGCGGCATCGGATACGCTGCGAGGCAGATCTGTAAACGCTCCTGGAGAGCTCCGAATCCGGGTAAGTAACAGGTAATTTACATTCACATGCTTGCTTTGCATGAAAAATGCCTTAGCCGCCGCTATTTTCTTCACCGCCTCAATCTCCTGGAGGGCCTTATGGGCCTCGGCCTTAGCGGCTTTGGCACTTTCAAGAGCCAAGGCAAGCTCGGACTCTCGAGTCTTCGAGTTGCGCTCCAAACTCTCATGCTTTTCCATGAGAGCCTGGAGCTCTTGCCGCACCTCCGCCACCCGCGCCTCCTCCTTCTCTCGCTCTACTCGTTCCGCGGCCGCATTGCGTTCGGCCGCGGACACGACCTCCTTCAGGGTCGCCAACTCGTTCGTGGCCCCTGCAGTACCCATGTTATCCTTGTTATTTCTATTGCAACCAAAATCCTTTTCTGTAAGGTACAAATTTAATACGGTGGTACTCACCTTCTTTGTCCTCGAGCTGCTTCTTCGCAAGACCGAGCTCGTTCTTGGTCCGCTCAAGGTCCTACTTCAAAGCACCGACCTCTGCAGTCAATGCGGCAGAGGTCAGCAGCGCAGCCTGCAAACCCATATTGACATAATTTTTAGAACTCCTGCGTATATCTTTTTAGATCCTCAGTCCGGCTTTTCTTTCTGAACACCGAACCGAGCATCAGGGGCTACTGTCTATGCGGTATTACATTGCATATTTTAAAACTTCTTACCTCAAAGCCTGTTAGAAGGCTGCTGCAAGCTCCGGTCAGCCCGCTCTTGGCGAGCTGAACCTTCTGAATCACCGCACTCATAATAGTGCGGTGTTCTTCCTTGATGGAAGCGCTGTTGAGCGCCTCCAACAAGTTGTCCGGTGCCTCCGGTTGGACGGAGGCTGTTGGTGTCATGGTCTTGCCCTTCTTACGAAGGGGCCGCCTGTCGGACTCTGGAACCACTGCGAGTTCCGGCACGGAGTCCGGCACGAAGTCCGGGAGGTTGCCTTGTGGCACCTCCAGAGCCTCCCCCTCCTGGTGGGTCCCCTCCTGGGATCCCACCTCGGCGTCCTCAGCATCATGAGGGGTGGAGGCGGTCAGAATGGAATCTACATCTGACAGAGCCAAGGACCCGCTGGATGAAGCGGGAAGATCCTCCTCGGCCGGGCTACAGGTAGTATGCGGCATTAGAAGGACACTACATGGCACAAAAGAGAAATTACAAATCACTCAGGAATCCGGATACTTACGATCTTGCCAGGGGCTTGGCCCTTGAGGGCCACTCCCCGTCACCGTCATTGGCGTTGGCGGAGCTGTCCGGAGGAAGGGTCCTTCCCCTCTTGGACCCTTCGGCCTCCCCCGTTGGGGAAGCCTTCCTCTTCCTCTGTCCCCCTCCTAGGGAGAGTCTTCTTTCTCCTCCTCGCCTTCGGGGGAGGAGTCCGCCTCGGAGTCATCGGACGATGAGTCCGATACCACCTGGCGCCGGGAACTCCTTCGGGTTCCCGTGGCCTTCTTCTTGGCCTTCTTCTCCGGCACCACATAAAGTGTCGGGACTAGCAGCCCCGTTAAACGGGCATCCGCTGGTTCTTTGGGGAGGGGAGCCGGACAGTTAACCTGTCCGGACGTCCTCTGCCAGTCCTGTTAAAGGCATTGGGAATTTTAGATCCCACATAGAGTCAAACTATGAAAGAAATACGTGTCCCATAAAGTATAACTTACCGCACCGGCCGGGCGTTTCGTGATGAATCCGCGATCTTCAGTCGCGGATGCGGGGGCTTCTCCCCCCTTGAATAGCACCCTCCAGGCAGCTTCATATGTTGTGTTGAAAAGCCCGCTAAGGGTGCAGTGCTGTGCCGGATCGAACTCCCACAGGTTGAAGGCCCGTCGTTGGCAGGGGAGAATCTGGCGGATGAGCATGACCTGGATCACGTTGACAAGCTTGAGCTTCTTGTTCACCAAGCTCTGGAGACAGGACTGGAGTCCGGTCAGCTCCTCCGAACTGCCCATTAGCAAGCCCTTCTCTTTCCAAGAGGTGAGCTGCATGGGGGAACCAGATCTGAACTCGGGGGCCGCAGCCCATTTAGGGTCACGCGGCTTGGTGATATAGAACCACCCCGATTGCCACCCTTTGATGTTTTCCACAAAGGCGCCCTCGAGCCAGAGGACGTTGGGCATCTTGCCCACCATGGCGCCTCCGCACTCCGCTTGGACGCCCTTCACTACCTTCGGCTTGACATTGAAGGTTTTTAGCCACAAGCTGAAGTGGGGCTGGATGCAGAGGAAGGCCTCACACACGACGATAAATGCCGAGATGTTGAGGATGAAGTTTGGCACCAGATCATGGAAGTCCGGGCCGTAGTAGTACATGAGCCCCCGGACGAAGGGATGAAGTGGGAAGCCCAGTCCGCGGAGGAAGTGGGGAAGGAATACGACCCTCTCATGGGGCCTGGGGGTGGGGATGAGCTGCCCCTTGTCGGGTAGCCGGTGCGCGATGTCGCTGGACAGGTATCGGGCGCTGCGCAGCTTCTCGATGTGCTCCTCCGTAACGAAGGAGGTCATCCACTTGCCTCCCGCTCCGGACATGGCTGGAGAAGGTTGAGACGAGATGTGCGCACTTGGGCGCTGGAGCTCGAGTACGCGGAGATGGATAAGCAAAGGAGGAAGAAGGCGTAGGTAAAAAAGGTGGATCCTTATCCCCTATATATGGGCGGACGAAGACTATGCGTCCCCATCGGCCTGGTAAAACTCGCTTATCTCCCAAGCGCCACCATCAATGGCGCGGTTGGGTTACCCACGTCCGTATTGATGAGAATCCTGGAATAAGGGGAACACGATCTCTGCTTCGACAAGACGTGCCAAGGAAACCGCTTCGCTAAACGCGCTGAGGTGGTATAATAAAAAACGATTCAAGTAAAGGCTTGGTAGTGGAATGACGTCGTGCCATGAAATACGTCAGCAGATTGAACCTGTGTACATATTATTCTCTCTACGGTGGAATGTGGAATTTATTTTGCAGAGCCGGACACTATCCTGGTGTTCACAATCTTCTATGAATTATTCGGAGGAGGAACCCGCCTTGCAATGCCGAACAATATGTGCGCCGGACTCATCGTCATTGAAGCCTGGTTCAGGGGCTACTGAGGGAGTCCTGGACTAGGGGGTGTCCGGATAGCCGGACTATCATCATCGGCCGGACACCAAGACTATGAAGATACAAGATTGAAGACTTTGTCCCGTGTCCGGATGGGACTTTCCTTGGCGTGGAAGGCAAGCTTGGCGATACAGATATGTAGGTCTCCTACCATTGTAACCGACTCTGTGTAACCCTAGCCCTCTCCGGTGTCTATATAAACCGGAGGGTTTTAGTCCGTAGGACACAACCATTACAACAATCATACCATAGGCTAGCTTCTAGGGTTTAGCCTCCTTGATCTCGTGGTAGATCCACTCTTGTACTACCCATATCATCAATATCAATCAAGCAGGAGTAGGGTTTTACCTCCATCGAGAGGGCCCGAACCTGGGTAAAAACATCGTGTCCCTTATCTCCTGTTACCATCCGCCTAGACGCACAGTTCGGGACCCCCTACCCGAGATCCGCCGGTTTTGACACCGACAACCATCTTGTGTACTTAATGGTTCCTTCATTTGCTACTAGCTAGCGTGTCGAGTTCTCTCTATATGTATAGTAGCTAGCGTCGATGAAGCATGGAGATAAAGAGAGGTCACTTCTCCCTATTAGCTAGCTAACACAATATATGAAACCCCTAAATTAACCCTCCAAAACACCCTACCCCCCCTTCAAAAAAAACCCCAGCTCCTGCCATATATATGCTGACGCATGGATGCCTTTTGGTCCCAGTTGGTATTACCAACCGGGACTAAAGATCCTCCTGCTTGGGCGCCCCGCAGCAGCCACGTGGAGCCCTTTCTGTCCTGGTTGGTAAGTGAACCAGGACTAAAGGTTTTGGGCTTTAGTCCCGACCATTTAGTCCTGGTTCCAAAACCGGGGCTAATGGGCCTATGGAACCGGGACAAATGGCCCATTTTCTACTAGTGATTGTTGCATAAGTACGTGGAGTACTGACTATCCCTGCAGCCTTTTTTGCAGAAACACAACGGCGAGTTGCAGACCTCTAGACCTTGACCAAGAGGCCATCCACGGGGATGTGAGGTAGTCCATGTGCATGAATCAATGGGGGAAATCGTGGGGGTTGGAGATGCATATGTAGCAGCCGGTAAGAGAGGGAGAGAGTGCTCGACGACACCTGCAGCCAAGGCGTAAATCGAGAAAAAATGAGCGGTGGGAGTGAGAGAAAGAGAGAGAAAGTAGCTCACAACACACACACTGTATTGATCATTGAGGTTACAAGGTACATATAGCCGGCAGCCCAACGTCTCCCGTGAAGAGTGGCACACAGGCCAAGTCGTGGAGTGGGCTGGCCGATCCTAGAAACTAGGCAACGGTTACAACAATGCACATCTCATACATGTACATGAAATAATACGTTAACACCCCCCCACCCCCCCCCCACCCCCCACAGTCGGAACTCCACCGGGGTGGATGTTTAGACTAGAGCAAAAATCAGCAAACACAACAGGCGGGAGCCCCTTGGTGAAGATGTCAGCAAACTGCAACCCGGATGGTACATGAAGGACCCATGTCTCGCCCAAAGAGACACGGTCTCATACAAAATGAAGGTTGATCTCCACATGTTTAGTGCGTCATTGATGTTGCATGGGGTTGGAAGAGAGGTATGTGGCGTTGATATTATCACAATAGACAAGGGTGGCACGAGTTGGAAGACGGTGCATCTCATGAAGAAGTTGGTGGAGCCAAGTCATCTCAGCGACGCAATTGGCTACAACGCGGTACTCCGTCTCGGCGCTCGACCTAGAAATAGTATGCTGGTATTTAGATGGCCAGGAGATGAGGTTGGGGCCAAGGAAGACACAGAACCCTGATGTGGACTTCCGAGTATCCGGGCAGTCGGCCCAATCGGCATCTGAATACGCGACGAGGTCATGAGACGGAGTGGTGTAGAACTGCAAGCCGTAAAGGGATGTGCCCTTGATGTACCTAAGAATGCATTCGACGAGTGTAAATTGGAGGTGCGGGGGGCGTGCATAAACAAACAAGCTTGTTGCTGAAGGAAATATGCCCTAGAGGCAATAATAAAGTTATTATTTATTTCCTCATATCATGATAAATGTTTATTATTCACGCTAGAATTGTATTAACCGGAAACATAATACATGTGTGAATACATAGACAAACATAGTGTCACTAGTATGCCTCTACTTGACTAGCTCATTGATCAAAGATGGTTGAGTTTCCTGACCATAGATATGAGTTATCATTTGATCAATGGGATCACATCATTAGAAGAATGATGTGATTGACTTGACCCATTTCGTTAGCTTAGCACTTGATCATTTAGTATGTTGCTATTGCTTTCTTCATGACTTATACATGTTCCTATGACTATGAGATTATGTAACTCCCGCTTACCGGAGGAACACTTTGTGTGCTACCAAACGTCACAAAGCAACTGGGTGATTATAAAGGTGCTCTATAGGTGTCTCTGAAGGTACTTGTTGAGTTGACGTATTTCAAGATTAGGATTTGTCACTCCGATTGTCGGAGAGGTATCTCTGGGCCCTCTCGGTAATGCACATCACTATACGCCTTGCAAGCAATGTAGCTAATGAGTTAGTTGCGAGATGATGCATTACGTAACGAGTAAAGAGACTTGCTGATAATGAGATTGAACTAGGTATTGAGATACCGATGATCGAATCTCGGGCAAGTAAGATATCAATGGCAAAGGGAACAACGTATGTTGTTATGCGGTTTGACCGATAAAGATCTTCGTAGAATATGTGGGAGCCAATATGAGCATCCAGGTTTCGCTATTGGTTATTGACCAGAGACGTGTCTCGGTCATGTCTACATAGTTCTCGAACCCATAGGGTCCGCACGCTTAAAGTTCGATGACGATCGGTATTATGAGTTTTTGTGTTTTGATGTACCGAAGGTAGTTTGGAGTCCCGAATATGATCACGGACATGATGAGGAGACTCGAAATGGTCGAGACATAAAGATTGTTATATTGGATGACTATGTTCGGACAGCGGAATGGTTTCGGAAGGTTTTGGACATATACCGGAGTACCGGGGGGTTTACCGGAACCCCCCGGGGGGGTTATTGGGCCTAATGTGCCCTAGTGGAGAAGAGGAGGGGCGGCCAGGGCAGGCCGCACGCCCCCTCCCCCTCTAGTCCGAATTGGACAAGGAGGGGGGCGGCGCCCCCCCTTTCCTTCCTCTCTCTCTCCCTTCCTTCCCCTCTCCTACTCCAACAAGGAAAAGAGGAGTCCTACTCCCGGTGGGAGTAGGACTCCCCCCTTGGCGCGCCCTCCTCCTAGGCCGTCCGCCTCCACCCCTTGCTCCTTTATATACGGGGGCAGGGGGCACCCCATAGACACAACAATTGATCATTAATCTCTTAGCCATGTGCGGTACCCCCCTCCAGCATATTCCATCTCGATAATATTGTAGCGGTGCTTAGGTGAAGCCCTGCGTTGGTAGCATCATCAACACCATCATCACACTGTCGTGCTGACGGAACTCTCCCGCAAAGCTCTGCTGGATCGGAGTTTGTGGGACGTCATCGAGCTGAACGTGTACTGAATTCGGAGGTGCCGTACGTTCGGTACTTGATCGGTCGGATCGTGAAGACGTACAACTACATCAACCGCATTATGCTAATGCTTTCTCTTTCGGTCTACGAGGGTACGTGGACAACACTCTCCCCTCTCGTTGCTATGCATCACCATGATCTTGCGTGTGTGTAGGAATTTTTTTGAAATTACTATGTTCCCCAACATTGGCATCCGAGCCAGGTTTTATGCGTAGATGTTATATGCACGAGTAGAACACAAGTGAGTTGTGGGCGATACAAGTCATACTGCTTACCAGCATGTCATACTTTGGTTCGGCGGTATTGTTGGATGAAGTGGCCCGGACCGACATTACGTGTACGCTTACGCGAGACTGGTTCTATCGACGTGCTTTGCACATAGGTGGCTGGCGGGTGTCAGTTTCTTCAACTTTAGTTGAACCGAGTGTGGCTACGCCCGGTCCTTGAGAAGGTTAAAACAGCACTAACTTGACGAAATATCGTTGTGGTTTTGATGCGTAGGTAAGAACGGTTCTTGCTCAGCCCGTAGCAGCCACGTAAAACTTGCAACAACAAAGTAGAGGACGTCTAACTTGTTTTTGCAAGGCATGTTGTGATGTGATATGGTCAAGACATGATGCTAAATTTTATTGTATGAGATGATCATGTTTTGTAAAAGAGTTATCGGCAACTGGAAGGAGCCACACGGTTGTCGCTTTATTGTATGCAATGCAATCGCCCTGTAATTGCTTTACTTTATCACTAAGCGGTAGCGATGGTCGTAGAAGCAATAGTTGGCAAGATGACAACGATGCTACGATGGAGATCAAGGTGTCGCGCCGGTGACGATGGTGATCATGACGGTGCTTCGGAGATGGAGATCACAAGCACAAGATGATGATGGCCATATCATATCACTTATATCGATTGCATGTGATGTTTATCCTTTATGCATCTTATTTTGCTTTGATTGACGGTAGCATTATAAGATGATCTCTCACTAAATTTCAAGATAAAAGTGTTCTTCCTGAGTATGCACCGTTGCCAAAGTTCGTTGTGCCAAGACACCACATGATGATCGGGTGTGATAAGCTCTACGTTCATCTACAATGGGTGCAAGCCAGTTTTGCACATGCAGAATACTCGGGTTAAACTTGACGAGCCTAGCATATGCAGATATGGCCTCGGAACACTGAGACCGAAAGGTCGAGCGTGAATCATATAGTAGATATGATCAACATAGTGATGTTCACCATTGAAAACTACTCCATTTCACGTGATGATCGGTTATGGTTTAGTTGATTTGGATCACGTGATCACTTAGATGATTAGAGAGATGTCTATCTAAGTGGGAGTTCTTAAGTAATATGATTAATTGAACTTAAATTTATCATGAACATAGTACCTGATAGTATTTTGCTTGTCTATGTTGTTGTAGATAGATGGCCCGTGTTGTTGTTCCATTGAATTTTAATGCATTCCTTGAGAAAGCAAAGTTGAAAGATGATGGTAGCAATTACACGGACTGGGTCTGTAACTTCAGCATTATCCTCATTTTTGCACAGAAGAATTACATCCTGGAAGCACCGCTGGGTGCCAGGCCTGCTGCAGATGCAACTGGCGACGTTAAGAACGTCTGGCAAAGCAAAATTGATGACTACTTGATAGTTCAGTGTGCCATGCTTTACGGCTTAGAACCGGGACTTCAACGACGTTTTGAACGTCATGGAGCATATGAGATGTTCCAGGAGTTGAAGTTAATATTTCAAGCAAATGCCCGGATTGAGAGATATGAAGTCTACAATAAGTTCTATAGCTCCAAGATGGAGGAGAATAGTTCTGTCAGTGAACATATACTCAAAATGTCTGGGTATAACAATCACTTGATTCAACTGGGAGTTAATCTTCCTAATGATAGTGTCATTGACAAAATTCTTCAATCACTGCCACCAAGCTACAAGAGCTTCGTGATGAACTATAATATGAAGGGAAGAACAAGACAATTCCGAGCTCTTCGCAATGCTAAAAGCTATGGAGGTAGAAATCAAGAAGGAGCATCAAGTGTTGATGGTTAACAAGACCACCAGTTTCAAGAAAAAGGGTAAAGGGAAGAAGAAGGGGAACTTCAAAAAGAACGGAAAACAAGTTGCTGCTCAAGAGAAGAAACCCAAGTCTGGACCTAAGCCTGAGACTGAGTGCTTCTACTGCAAGCAGACTGGTCACTGGAAGCGGAACTGTCCCAAGTATTTTCCGGATAAGAAGGATGGCAAGGTGAACAAAGGTATATGTGATATACATGTTATTGATGTGTACCTTGCCAGAGCTCGCAGTAGCACCTGGGTATTTGATACTGGTTCTGTTGCTAATATTTGCAACTCAAAATAGGGACTACGGATTAAGCGAAGACTGGCTAAGGACGAGGTGACGATGCGCGTGGGAAATGGTTCCAAAGTCGATGTGATCGCCATCGGCACGCTACCTCTACATCTACCTTCAGGATTAGTTTTAGACCTGAATAATTGATATTTGGTGCCAGCGTTGAGCATGAACATTATATCTAGATCTTGTTTAATGCGAGACGGTTATTCATTTAAATCCGAGAATAATGGTTGTTCTATTTATATGAGTAATATCTTTTATGGTCATGCACCCATGAAGAGTGGTCTATTTTTGTTGAATCTCGATAGTAGTGATACACATATTCATAATGTTGAAGCCAAAAGATGCAGAGTTGATAATGATAGTGCAACTTATTTGTGGCACTGCCATTTAGGTCATATTGCTATAAAGCGCATGAAGATACTCCATACTGATGGACTTTTGGAATCACTAGATTATGAATCACTTGGTACTTGTGAACCATGCCTCATGAGCAAGATGACTAAAACGTCGTTCTCCGGAACTATGGAGCGAGCAACAGATTTGTTGGAAATCATACATATTGATGTATGTGGTCCGATGAATGTTGAGGCTCGCGGCGGGTATCGTTATTTTCTCACCTTCACAGATGATTTGAGCAGATGTGGGTATATCTACTTAATGAAACATAAGTCTGAAACATTTGAAAAGTTCAAAGAATTTCAGAGTGAAGTGGAAAATCATCATAACAAGAAAATAAAGTTTCTACGATTTGATTGTGGAGGGGAATATTTGAGTTACGAGTTTGGTCTACATTTGAAACAATGCGGAATAGTTTCGCAACTCACGCCACCGGGAACACCACAACGTAATGGTGTGTCCGAACGTCGTAATTGTACTTTACTAGATATGGTGCGATCTATGATGTTACTGATTTACCGCTATCGTTTTGGGGTTATGCTTTAGAGACGGCTACATTAACGTTAAATAGGGCACCATCACATCCGTTGAGACGACGCCTTATGAACTATGGTTTGGCAAGAAACCAAAGTTGTCGTTTCTTAAAGTTTGGGGCTGCGATGCTTATGTGAAAAAACTTCAACATGATAAGCTTGAACCCAAATAGGAGAAATGTGTCTTCATAGGATACCCAAAGGAAATTGTTGGGTACACCTTCTATCACAGATCCGAAGGCACGACATTCGTTGCTAAAAATGAATCATTTCTAGAGAAGGAGTTTCTCTCGAAAGAAGTGAGTGGGAGGAAAGTAGAACTTGATGAGGTAACTGTACCTGCTCCCTTATTGGAAAGTAGTTCATCACAGAAACCGGTTCCTGTGACACCTACACCAATTAGTGAGGAAGCTAATGATATTGATCATGAAACTTCAGATCAAGTTACTACCGAACCTCGTAGGTCAACCAAAGTAAGATCCGCACCAGAGTGGTACGGGGATCCTATTCTGGAGGTCATGTTACTTGACCATGGAGAACCTACGAACTATGAGGAAGCGATGATGAGCCCAGATTCCGCAAAATGGCTTGAGGCCATGAAATCTAAGATGGGATCCATGTATGAGAACAAAGTGTGGACTTTGGTTGACTTGCCCGATGATCGGCAAGCCATCGAGAATAAATGGATCTTCAAGAAGAAGACTGACGCTGATGGTAATGTTACTGTCTACAAAGCTCGACTTGTTGCGAAAGGTTTTTGACAAGTTCAAGGGGTTGACTACGATGAGACTTTCTCACCCGTAGCGATGCTTAAGTCTGTTTGAATCATGTTAGCAATTGCCGCATTTTATGATTATGAAATTTGGCAAATGGATGTCAAAACTGCATTCCTGAATGGATTTCTGGAAGAAGAGTTGTATATGATGCAACCAGAAGGTTTTGTTGATCCAAAAGGTGCTAACAAAGTGTGCAAGCTCCAGCAATCCATTTATGGACTGGTGCAAGCCTCTCGGGGTTGGAATAAATGCTTTGATAGTGTGATCAAAGCCTATGGTTTTATACAGACTTTTGGAGAAGCCTATATTTACAAGAAAGTGAGTGGGAGCTCTGTGGCATTTCTAATATTATATGCGGACGACATATTGTTGATTGGAAATGATATAGAATTTCTAGATAGCATAAAAGGATACTAGAATAAAAGTTTTTCAATGAAAGACCTCGGTGAAGCTGCTTATATATTGGGCATCAAGATCTATAGAGATAGATCAAGACGCTTAATTGGACTTTCACAAAGTACATACCTTGATAAAGTTTTGAAAAAGTTCAAAATGGATCAAGCAAAGAAAGGGTTCTTGCCTGTAATACAAGGTGTGAAGTTGAGTCAGACTCAATGCCCAACAACTGCAGAAGATAGAGAGAAAATGAAAGATGTTCCCTATGCTTCAGCCATAGGCTCTATCATGTATGCAATGTTTGTACCAGACCAGATGTGTGCCTTGCTATTAGTTTAGCAGGGAGGTGCCAAAGTAATCCAGGAGTGGATCACTGGACAACGGTCAAGAACATCCTGAAGTACCTAAAAAGGACTAAGGATATGTTTCTCATTTATGGAGGTGACAAAGAGCTAGTCGTAAATGGTTACGTCTATCCAAGCTTTGACACTGATCCAGACGATTCTAAATCGCAAACCGGGTACGTGTTTATATTAAACGGTGGAGCTGTCAGTTGGTGCAGTTCTAAACAAAGCGTTGTGGTGGGATCTACGTGTGAAGCGGAGTACATAGCTGCTTCGGAAGCAGCAAATGAAGGAGTCTGGATGAAAGAGTTCATATCCGATCTAGGTGTCATACCTAGTGCATCGGGTCCAATGAAAGTCTTTTGTGACAATACTGGTGCAATTGCCTTGGCAAAGGAATCCAGATTTCACAAGAGAACCAAGCACATCAAGGGAGGCTTCAATTCCATCCGGGACAAAGTCCAGGTGGGAGACATAGAGATTTGCAAGATACATACGGATCTGAATGTTGCAGACCCGTTGACTAAGCCTCTTCCACGAGCAAAACATGATCAGCACCAAAGCTCCATGGGTGTTAGAATCATGGGATAATTAGATTTATGCCCCTAGTTGTGTCCCACTTGTCTGTTTTACCCCTAATTCCCAAAAGTCACTGGTTCTGTCCAAGTCACTTTGCTCCTCTTATGCTTTTGCCCTTTGACCGTCAGTTTGAAAACTTCATAACTAATTCATGCTAAATCAGAAAAATGCAAATAAGATACCAAAATGTTCGGAAAAACATCACCTATATGTCGGTGTCAGTTGCATTCATGAAAAAAGTGTTAGAAAGTGCACATCTGAGTTTTAGCTCTTTTTATACCACCATGAATAGTAAACTCTAAAAAATTCAAAAAAATATGGTGGCAAAGAACAACAAATGTTCTGTGTGCTTGCCAAGTTTCATCAGGGAACGACATTGGTGGAAGTCGTGGCAAAAAAAATCTATTTTGGAGTGCTGATTGTATTTTTTTGCCACGACACCCACGAATGTTATTCCCTGATGAAACTTCACATGCACTTAAAACATTTGCCACTCTTTGCCACCATATATTTTTTGAATTTTTTTGAATTTTTTTAGAGTTTACTATTCATGGTGGTATCAAAAAAGCTAAAACTCGGATGTGCACTTTCCAACACTTTTTTCATGAATGCAAATGACACTAACATATAGGTGATGTTTTTCTGAACACTTTGGTACCTTATTTGCATTTTTCTGATTTAGTATGAATTAGTTATGAAGTTTTCAAACTGACGGTCAAACGGTCAAAGGGCAAAAGCATAAGAGGAGCAAAGTGACTTGGACAGAACCGGTGACTTTTGGGAATTAGGGGTAAAACAGACGAGTGGGACACAACTAGGGGCATAAATCTAATTATCCCTAGAATCATTATTGTGTAATCTAGATTATTGACTCTAGTGCAAGTGGGAGACTGAAGGAAATATGCCCTAGAGGCAATAATAAAGTTATTATTTATTTCCTCATATCATGATAAATGTTTATTATTCATGCTAGAATTGTATTAACCGGAAACATAATATATGTGTGAATACATAGACAAACATAGTGTCACTAGTATGCCTCTACTTGACTAGCTCATTGATCAAAGATGGCTGAGTTTCCTGACCATAGATATGAGTTATCATTTGATCAATAAGACCACATCATTAGAAGAATGGTGTGATTGACTTGACCCATTTCATTAGCTTAGCACTTGATCGTTTAGTATGTTGCTATTGCTTTCTTCATGACTTATACATGTTCCTATGACTATGAGATTATTTAACTCCCGCTTACCGGAGGAACACTTTGTGTGCTACCAAACATCACAACGAAACTGGGTGATTATAAAGGTGCTCTACAGGTGTCTCCGAAGGTACTTGTTGAGTTGACGTATTTCGAGATTAGGATTTGTCACTCCGATTGTCGGAGAGGTATCTCTGGGCCATCTCGGTAATGCACATCACTATAAGCCTTGCAAGCAATGTAGCTAATGAGTTAGTTGCGGGATGATGCATTACGTAACGAGTAAAGAGACTTGTTGATAACGAGATTGAACTAGTTATTGAGATACCGACGATTGAATCTCGGGCAAGTAACATATAGATGACAAAGGGAACAACGTATGTTGTTATGCGGTTTGACCGATAAAGATCTTCGTAGAATATGTGGGAGCCAATATGAGCATCCAGGTTCCACTATTGGTTATTGGCCGGAGACGTGTCTCGGTCATGTCTACATAGTTCTCGAACCCGTAGGGTCCGCACGCTTAATGTTACGATGACAGTTTTATTATGAGTTTATAAGTTTTAATGGACGACTATATTCGGACACCGGAAGTGTTCCGGGAGTTTTCGGAGAAAAACCGGAGTACCGGAGGGTTACCGGAACCCCCCCCGGGAAGTAATGGGCCTTGATGGGCCCTATTGGTACATCAAAACTTATAAACTTCGGTACATCAAAACTTATAAACTCATAATAAAACTGTCATCGTAACATTAAGCGTGCGGACCCTACGGGTTCGAGAACTATGTAGACATGACCTAAAACCATTCTCGGTCAATAACCAATAGCGGGACCTGGATGCCCATATTGGTTCCTACATATTCTACGAAGATCTTTATCGGTCAAACCGCATAACAACATACGTTGTTCCCTTCGTCATCGGTATGTTACTTGCCCGAGATTTGATCGTCGGTATCCAATACCTAGTTCAATCTCGTTACCGGAAAGTCTCTTTACTCGTTCTGTAATACGTCATCTCATAACTAACTTATTAGTTATAATGCTTGCAAGGCTTAAGTGATAAGTATTACCGAGAGGGCCCAGAGATACCTCTCCGACAATCGGAGTGAGAAAACCTAATCTCGAAATACGCCAACTCAACATGTACCTTCGGAGACACCTGTAGTACTCCTTTATAATCACCCAGTTACGTTGTGATGTTTGGTAGTACCCAAAGTGTTCCTCCGGTAAACGGGAGTTGCATAATTCTCATAGTTACAGGAACGTGTATAAGTCATGAAGAAAGTAATAGCAGAATACTAAACGATCAAGTTCTAAGCTAACGGGATGGGTCATGTCAATCACATTATTCTCCTAATGATGTGATCTCATTAATCAAATGACAACACATGTCTATGGTTAGGAAACATAACCATCTTTGATTAATGAGCTAGTCAAGTAGAGGCATACTAGTGACTATATGTTTGTCTATGTATTCACACATGTATCATGTTTGCGGTTAATACAATTCTAGCATGAATAATAAACATTTATCATGATATAAGGAAATAAATAATAACTTTATTATTGCCTCTAGGGCATATATCCTTCAGCGGCCAGGGCAGGCCGCGCCCCCTCCCCCTCTAGTCCGAATTGGACAAGGAGGGGGGCAGCGCCCCCCTTTCCTTCCTCTCTCTCTCTCTCCCATCCTTCCCCTCTCCTACTCCAACAAGGAAAAGAGGAGTCCTACTCCCGGTGGGAGTAGGACTCCCCCATTGGCGCGCCCTCCTCCTAGGCCGGCCGCCTCCCCCTTGCTCCTTTATATACGAGGGCAGGGGGCACCCCATAGACACAACAATTGATCATTGATCTCTTAGCCGTGTGCGGTGCCCCCCTCCAGCATATTCCACCTCGGTAATATCGTAGCGGTGCTTAGGTGAAGCCCTGCGTCGGTAGCATCATCAACACCGTCATCACGCCGTCGTGCTGACGGAACTCTCCCGCAAAGCTTTACTGGATCGGAGTTTGTGGGACGTCATCAAGCTGAACATGTGCTGAACTCGAAGGTGTCGTACGTTAGGTACTTGATCGATCGGATCGTGAAGACGTACGACTACATCAACCGCGTTGTGCTAACGCTTCCGCTTTCGGTCTATGAGGGTACGTGGAATACACTCTCCCCTCTCGTTGCTATGCATCACCATGATCTTGCGTGTGCATAGGAATTTTTTTTGAAATTACTACGTTCCCCAACAGTTGCATGGCCTAAGAGATGTCTTGATGTGTGAGGGTGAGGTACCTTAGGGCACCTGCGAGGCTGCGGTAGTGAGTTGAGTTGGGCAGATGATCACCATCGGAAGCGGAAAGCTTGAAGGTGGTATTGACGGGTGTGGAGATTGGTTTGCATTGCAATATGTGAGCCTGCTCAAGAATTTCCAAGTCATACTGTTGTTGGGAGAGGAACAGGCCAGAAGAGTTGCAGGTGACATTCACACCAAGGAAGTGATGGATATCCCCAAGATCCGTCATGGCAAATTCACAGTTGAGTGAGGAGATGATAGAATTCAGGGTGAGGGTGGTGTTGGCAGTAAGGATGATATAATCTACATATAACAAGAGATAGGCAAGGGAGGAGCCATGGCGAAATATGAAGAGAGACATGTCGCTTTTGGAGGCAACAAAACCCAACGACTAAATGAAGGTCTTGAACCGCAAAAGCCTGGTGCATGGGGCCTATTTTAACCCATATAAAGATTCGTTGAGAAGACAAACATGTTGGGGATGTTGTGGATCTGTCACGCCCAATATGCGACCCTATCCAAAAGGAACTCGAAGGTCCCACCAAGGATAGACCCGCATATTGGAACGCTTTTGCAAGGTGGATATTGTTACATCAACATTACATAATAGATGGGGATACATACATAAGGCATACAATGCCACACGAATAGAACATCACAAAACATCAGAGCATCATCCGACTACGGATGAAACACAAACAGAAACTCAAACAACATCCACCCTGCTAGCCCAGACTGCCGACCTGGAACCTATCCCCTGATCGAAGAAGCAGAAGAAGAACTCCAAAACAAGCAAGCATCGCTCTCGCGTCATGAACATCGGATAAACCTGTACCTGCAACTGTTGTTGTAGTAATCTGTGAGCCACGAGGACTCAGCAATCCCATTACCATGGGTATCAAGACTAGCAAAGCTTAATGGAAAAAGAAGGGGTAAAGTGGTGAGGCTGCAGCAGCGACTAAGCATATATGGTGGCTAACATACGCAAATGAGAGCGAGAAGAGTAACAAAGGAATGGTCGTCAACTAGCAATGATCAAGAGGTGATCCTGAACACCTACTTACGTCAAACATAACCCAGAAACCGTGTTCACTTCCCGGACTCCGCCGAGAAGAGACCATCACGGCTACACACATGGTTGATGCGTTTTAATTCGGATCTGGTGTCAAGTTGTCTAGAACCAGACATTAACAAATTCCCATCTGCCAATAACCGCAGGCACGGCTTTCGAAAGATTATACCCTGCAGGGGTGTCCCAACTTAGCCCATGATAAGCTCTCGCGATCAACGAAGGAATAGACCTTCTCCCAGGAAGACCCGATCAGACTCGGAATCCCGGTTTACAAGACATTTCGACAATGGTAAAACAAGACCAGCAAGACCGCCCGATGCGCCGACAATCCCGATAGGAGCTGCACATATCTCGTTCTTAGGGCAACACCGGATGAGCAATCCGTACAACTAAAACCAGACCTCAAGTTTCCCTGAGGGGGCGCTGCAAAGGGCTCAAGTTCGGACCAACACTTAGACAAGCACTGGCCGGGGGGGCTATAATAAAGATGACCCTCGAGAGAGCGACTCCCAAGGGAAAAGTAGGTAGTGGTGAGGCAAATGGTAAAACCAAGGTTGGGCCTTGCTGGAGGAGTTTTATTCAAAGCGAACTGTCAAGGGGGTCCCATAAATCACCCGACCGCGTAAGGAACGCAAAATCCGGGAACATAACACCGGTATGACGGAAACTAGGGCGGCAAGAGTGGAACAAAACACCGGGAAAAAGGCCGAGCCTTCCACCCTTTACCAAATATATAGATGCATTAATAATATAAGAGATATTGTGATATCCCAACCAAAATCCTGTCCACCATGGAGAAATCTTCAACTTCACCTGCAACTAGCAACGCTATAAGAGGGGCTGAGCAAAAGCGGTAACATAGCCAAGCAACGGTTTGCATAGGAAAGGTGTCAAAGGTTAGAGGTTCATGGCAATTTGGGATGGCTTGATAAACAGGTGATAGGTAGTGCAGCAAAGCGATAGAACGAAGCAACTAGCATAGCAATGATAGTAGTGAGATCCAGGGTAGCGGTCATCTTGCCTGAAATCCCGCAAGGAAGAAGAACGAGTCCATGAAGAAGACGAACGGATGAAGCCACGAAGACGAACCAAGCGTAGACGAACGAATCCTCACGATCGCAATGAAACAGGAACTATCGAAAAGAAGCACACAACATGGTAAACACACCACACATGAACAAGGCATGATGCACAACAAGCATGATGCATGACAAAGCTACATGAAGCTACTCATGGCAAGAGATGATGCAAACCAAAGCAACACATCAAGACAAGTTTAAATGAGGCCGGGAACAACATATAACAATTCCGGTAAGTCCTCATATGCAAATTTCGAAATTGGTCCAGATCTGAATAAACCTTATGTTCAAGTTGTTAAATAGCAAGTTAAGATGCACCAAGATGATCTACATGATATTCTAGTCAAGTTACATATAAAGTTCATTAGATTCGGAGCTACGGCCTAGAAGATATGAGCAAAACAAGTTAAACATGGCATTGATGCAAAATGCACCCAAACATCAAGCAAACACCTCAAAACAAGGATGCAACATGATAATATGAAGCTACATGCAAAATCAAGCAAGTTTCATATAGAACACACTCAAAACAAAGCAACGGTTCAACACACACACCATATACAAGTTATAGCAACCTGTCCAAAACAGCAACTAGGCATATTGCAAGCATCAAAACAATAAGCTACAGGACCCCAACATAAGAACAAAAGGCATGGTCATGATGTACAGGTAAAGCATAACAAAACATGAACACTGAGCTATCTCCAGAAATCACTAGAACATGCTCAAACACACATGGTACGATTGCAAGTTATAACAATTTCAGTCATTAGCAGAAATAACATCAGGTTGCAATGTTTAGAGTTATCAAACAACATGTTACAGGAACTTAACATGGCAAACAAAGGCATGGCATGAATCTACTGAACCCATAGAACAATAGTCCCTTACTGACCAAGAGTCAAAAAGGATCAGAAGATATGATGGCACCCATGTAAACATGGCAAGTTATATTACAGATTCAAACATGGCAGGAACAAAATTATGAAGGCATGTAGATGAGCTTGTGCAACTCACTACAGATCAATACATGGCATGGCAAGGCACCCAACAGTAATAAGACATATTTGTCAAGCTAAGCATGGCAATATCAAGGTCATAGGGTGCATGGAACACTAGCAAAACACATGGGAACAAGTGAACTTAATGTTAACAAGTTGACAGCAACATTATTTAGCAACTTTGGAGCACGATATGAACAAGCTACAGCAAGCTATAAATACAAACAGGGGCATGGATGGATAGATCATGACATGTAGAACAAAACATATTTAGTGGACATCTCCAGATTATGCATAGAATGATTAGTAGCAACATGTTTATATAGCATCACGAAATAACAGATTCAGCCTAGCAAAACAGCAACATCATGTACCCAACTTAACAAGCTCGATTCACTCACCACAAGTCATTGCATGAAAAGATAAGCATAGCATCATCAAGAAGACATGTGTATGAAACAAACCAAGTCAAGAGCAAGCCCATAGCATGCAAGGATCAACTACAACAACCTTAGCTAAATTGAATAACAAGTAAACAATCTGCCAGGAAACATTTTGAAGCAAAAGTAGAGCACTCAAATGACATGCTAGGCTACTCCATAATTGCAACCAAGGGTAGGGATGGATATACAACAACCATATGTTCAAAACACCCTTACTGAAGTATCTCAAAATATGCATGGATCTCTCTGTAGCCTCAAGTTTACATGGTATAAAAATATCAGCAGAACAGGGACTGAAATCAGCAACAGCAAGTACCCTACTTAGCAAGCTCGATGCACTCAGCACACAAATCACAAAAATACATGGATAGCACCTCTGGAACGATGGCATGGCATATATCAAAACACATGTAGACATCAACCTCATAGGATGCACACATCAATCACGGCAAAAATGACAAATGAGCATGTTATAACAGTTTCAGCGGATTAACATCACTTGGCACTCTTCCAACAGCATTTCGGGCATCAAGATGAGCTCAAATGAAAATGATGCAATGTAACTAAATGATGTACTCATTGAGACGAACAATTTGACATATTACACGCACGAAACGGAGCTACGGCTGCAGAGATACAGCAGGTCAAACATGGCATGAAAATTACACAGATCTGGGACTTAGTGAGAATATACCCTCCGAAAAGTCAACTCGGGACGGAGATATCCGGGACGCGGGGATCCCGTTTGGTTCAACTCCTGGTGGATCTCGTCCATCTTCTCCGGATCCGACCGGAGATGAACTCCGGCGAGCTCCGGCGGTGCTCCGGCGACGTCAGGGAGGCGCGGGGGCGCGGGATCCGCGGAGGAGGCGAGGGGACGGCGCGGGGACGCGAATCCGCGGTGGCAGAGGCCGGATCCGGGCGGGAAACGTGCCGGCGACGCGCGGCGGCTCAACTCCGGCAGCACTCGGGGCGGCCGGAGGGAGGCGACGGGGCGGCTCGGGCGCAGCGCGCCGGCGACGAAAGGCGGCGGGGCCGGGCGCGGGGCCCAACATGGCGGCGGCGGGAGAGTCGGGCGGCGCGGCGAGGAGAAGGCCGAGAGACGGCGGCGCCGGCTGGCGGCGGGTGGTGGAGGGCGCGGGCGCGCTCGGCCGCGGCGGCGCGGGCGCGCGGGCCGCGCGGGCCAGCCGCGGGCCGGGCGGGCCGGACGGCGGAGGCGGCGGGAGTGTCACGCGGCGCGCTGCCAGTGGCTGCGGGGCGGCGGTGATTTTTGTCCGGAGGCGGCGGACATGTCCGGGCGCGGAGGGAGGAAACGTCCGGCGGCGCGAGGGGAAATTTTAGGGTTTGGACTGCAGGATTTCGGGGGGAATCACATATATATAGGTAGAGGGAGCTAGGAGAGTCCAAATGAGGCACGGTTTTCGGCCACGCGGTCGTGATCGAACGACCGAGAGCACGGAGGGGAGTTAGATGGGTTTTGGGCCACTTTGGAAGGGGTGTTGGGCTGCAACAAAAGAGGCTTCTGCGGTTACCCGGTTAACCGTTGGAGTATCAAACGACCTCCAAATGGCACGAAACTTGACAGGCGATCTACCGGTGCTATACCAAGGGCACTTGGCAAACCTCGGGCCATTCCGAGAAAGTTTAACACCCGCACATGAAAAGAGAGAAGAGGGGGACGCCGAAGGGCATAGGAGTGCCGGATTGCAAAACGTACAATGGGAAAAATGCTTGGATGCATGAGACGAACACGTATGCCAATGCGATGCACATGATGACATGATATGAAATGCATATGATGACATGGAAAAATGCAACACGCAAGAAAATGACATGGCAACAGCGGCGAATAACTGGCGGACACATGGCGCATCGGATCCGGGGCGTTACAGGATCGATGAAGCCAGCGGGTTGGGTGCAATAAACCATTTCACCAAGGTCACCATGCAAGAATGCTTTCTTGACATCCAATTGGTGGATGGGCCAAGAGCGGGTAGTAGCCAGGCTGAGGACGACATGAACGGTGGCCGGTTTGACAATCAGGCTGAAGGTCTCGGTGTAGTGGATGCCTTCTTGTTGGGTGAAACCACCGAGAACCCAACGAGCCTTTAGCAAGCGAGCGAGCCGTCAGGATGAAGTTTATGCCGAAAAATCCACGTGCAGGTGACCATGTTTGGACCTGTAGGTCGGGGAACCAAACTCCACATTTTGTTCTTAAGCAAAGCAGTGTATTCATCATGCATAGCATCGTACCAATGGGGATCCCTAAGAGCCGTTTTGTAGGATGAATGGAGAGGAGAGATGGTGGACGACGTTGTTAATGTGAATAGCTTCTTGGGTTGGGCAAATCCACGTTTAGCCCGAGTTTTCATCGGGTGTGAATTAAGGGGAGGAGGAATGGGTACTACGGGACGACGCGACGGCATAGGAGTGGTTGGTGCAAAGGACGAGGAGGATTCAGTGGGGCTGGCAGTCGGAGCAGGCGCAGGATCAGCGGGTGATCCGAGGCTGGCGGGTTTGGATGTACGGGCAAGCGACCCGAGGGGAGGGGATTCTGTTTGTGGGGAGTGGGGAGAGGGCGCGTGGCGCGGAACGGAGGGTGGGCCAGACCCGGTCGGCGCGGGGGATGGGGGTGCGAGTCGGTGGTTGGTGGAACGGGAAGCAAGACGGATCGCAGGTGGATCAGAGGGGCTAAGGTAGGTGGGGTGGTGATCCCGGGAAGGATACGACAAGGTGATGTTGCAGGTGCTGGATCGGGTGCGGGCTGTGCGGGAGAAGCCACTGGTGCGGCTGGGGTGTAGGGAAACGTAGTTTCGTCAAAGATAACGTGACGAGAAACAATGACGCAGCGAGAACTAAGATTGAAACAGCGATAGCCTTTATGTTCCAGAGGATATCCGATAAATACACAACGTGTAGAGCAGGGTGCAAGTTTGTGGGGAGACGTGGCGTACAAATTGGGAAAGCACAAGCACCCAAAAACGCGAAGATGATCGTATGTGGGCTGAACGCCGGTAAGGATGAGGTAGGGTGTGTGGGGTGCAGTTTTGGTCGTAGGGCGACGATTGAGAAGGTAAGTGGCTATGTGGAGGGCCTCCACCCAAATTGGGGAGGAAGATGAGCGTGTTGGAGAAGTGTATGAACTATGTCATTAGTTGTACGGATCATGCGTTCGGCTTTCCCATTTTGTGGAGAGGTGTGTGGGCAAGATAGGCGGTAGATGATGTCGTTGTTGGAAAAGAAGGTGCAGAGAGCGGTTGTGAGGAATTCACCACCATTGTCGCATTGCATGCAACAAATGATGGTGTGGAATTGAGTGCGGATGTATGAGAAGAAGCATTGGAGAGTGGGCGATGTCTCAGATTTATGACGTAGGGGAAAGGACCATGAGTAATGCGAGTGATCGTCAAGAAGAATAAGGTAATACTTATAGCCAGAAAAACTCACAACCGGAGAGGTCCAAAGATCACAATGTATAATATCAAAAGGGGCAGCAGTACAATTATTTGAAGATGAAAAGGTAAACGAGGTTGACAACCTAGCTGGCATGTGGTACATGGAGAGCTAATAGGTTTATTACAGTCGGGAATAGAAGTGCTAGACAAAGATGCTAAAGAGGATTTGCCAGGATGGCCCAGCCGCTGGTGCCACAGGTCGCCTGAAGTGAAGAGAGCAACGCCACCACGTGAGGATGAGCCATAAAACGGGCAGAGGGGGCCGGGGCTACTGGACGTCATGAGAGTTGTCCTGCTGGGAAGTGCCTTCACAGAGAAACCAGAGGGATTAAATTCATCAGCGACTTGGTTATCACGAGATAATTTGCGAATGGAAATAAGGTCTTGGACAATATTGGGGCAGATAACTACATCATTAAGAGAGAGATTGGGAGTGGTAGAACCAGTGCCAATGATAGGAAGACGATCCCCATTACCAACAATGATGCTAGAAGAAACATGCTTTGGAAAATAGCAAACCGAGGAGAGGGTACCTGGATTGCCGGTTACATGTGTGGTCGCGCCGGAGTCGAGGATCCAATTGGTGCCGACGGCTGGGTTGTACTACTGGTTGTAGGCCTGGTGAAGAAGCGTAGACTGATCCCAAGAAGGAGCGCCATACGGAATGGAGGTGGGTGGCGGAGCCGCGTACAAGGAGGAGCCTAGCAGCATCATGGTGTACGCCTGGGAAGGAATGCCAGGGCGGGGCCTGAGAACGCCCACATCGTTGGGCGAAGTCCAAGCAGGGCATGGAGCAGGGAGGGCCATGCCATAGGGGGCGAAGTAGCCCATCCACGGCGACGGCGGCGGTGTCCCGCGACCACTAGAGTCAGAGCGCCCACGTCCGCGGTTGCCACCACGGCCGCGACCGTGACCGTGGTCACCACCACCACCGCGATCACTAGGGCCGCAGTTGCCACCAGAGCCGCAGCCATTGCGATCACCAGAGGAAGGAGCGTAGTCCCCGCGATCCAATCGGTCGCCGCGATCACCGCGGTCAGGGGCCGAGCCACCAGAGATGGTGAGCACTACAAAGCCCGACTCAGCTGCCCGGAGATTAACGTTGTAGTCGGCTAGATCCAGCCAAGAGCGGACGACATCGAAGGGAGGCAGCGGGTTGGTGTCGCCGAGGATGGTGCGGATGGTGTCGAGGCGGGCGTCGAGGCCGTGAAGCAGTTGCATCATCAGGTCGTGGTCGGTGACGGAATTGTCCGTGCCAGCGAGCCCGTCCACAAGGACCTTGAGGCGTCGGGCGTATTTAGAGACGGTGAGGTCGTCCTGCTTGAGGTTGCGGAACTGCCGTGTGAGGTGGAGGTAGTGGGCGCCTTGATTGGCTTGGAAATAGTCGCGGATGCCAGACCAGGCGGTGTAGGCATCATTCGCGCCCCCCATGATGAGTTCAAGAAGGGAATCAACAAGGGTGAAGAGGATCCAGAGAACGAGCCGTTTGTCCACGGCGAGCCAGGCGGCATCGGGGGTGGCTGGGGGAGGGCACTACATGTGATCGAAGACGCGATGTTGCTGAAGGACGCATGTGAAGAACATGCGCCACTTGAGATAATTGTTCTCAGATGGATCAAGCTTGAACTTGATGTGGTTGGAGATATGATCCTGATGGAAGTTGAGGAGGGTTTGGTCGAGGGGTGGAGGAGCAGAAGGAGTGACCATGGTGGAGAGGGTAGAGGAACTGGCGGAGATGGGGGAGGTCCCGGGAGAAGAGGAGGTGGCAGCAGCTGCGGCCGCGATGGTGTCAGGGGAGGGTTGCTCGCCGAAGATGTCCTCGAAAGCCATGGAGTCTGATACCAAGAAAGAGACAGACAGAGAGGGAGAGAGAGAGAGTAGCTCACAACACACGCACTGTATTGATCATTAAGGTTACAAGGTACATATAGCCGGCAACCAAACGTCTCCCGTGAACAGTGGCACGCAGGCCAAGTCATGGAGTGGCCTGACCGATCCTAGAAACTAGGCAACAGTTACAACAATACACATCTCATACATGTACCTGAAATAATACATTAACAGTGAAAGGATAAGAATGATGGTAAAAGGATAGGGGAGATCGAGAGAGAAGATAATGTTTCATGAAGCTTCTGTCTCCTTTGTCGTGGCTTCAGGTGGTCGTTTGATCGAAATGATTGAACGGCTCGCTACGCGGTCAACAAAGCTGGAGATCAGCCTGTTGATCTGTAACGATTCCCATAAAAAAATAAAGAAAATCTATGAAAACCCAAAGAAACAAAAGGAAAAGGTGGAAAACCGGAATAAAACTAAAAAACAAAAAAAACCGTGAAGAAACAAAAGAACAAATGAAGAAACCTAAAAAATCAAAATAAGAAAGAGAAACATTTCCCTTCGGCGACCGAGCGCTCAGCCGGTCGCCCCTCGCTCGTCCGCTTTTGACTCTGGAAACAGGCTGGCCACATGCGCTCGGTGGGCCTCAGCAAAACGTCCCTTTCCTTATCTCTTCTGCACCGCAGCTTCTTCTTCTTTTTTCTCTTCTTTTGCTTCTTCTTCCTATCGCTGCTTCTTCCTCTCACCTTGTGCACCACAAGGTGAGCTCGTCAGCACCAACGACGTGACCTCCTGCTACTTTTGCTAGTAGCTCCTCCCCCATCGCTACAAGCATCTCCTCCCCCACGCACCTCAATTTGCTCCCCGTCGATGCTACAACCCGAGAGATCTTTGCTGGAACCGGTGGCATTTTCCCCCAGGGCACTTTCCCCGTCTCCTCACAACAACCTCCCCTACCATGGTTACTACACGACGGCATGCAACACATCAGTGAGCTGCATCCGAAAAGACGTTGCACAACCGCGACATGTACAGGGATGCTGGAATCAACATGCGATTTTGCTACAACCGGCAAATCCAGAGCTGGAACCAACATGTAGTTTTGCTTCAACGTCTAAGTGTTTTCTGCAGCGACGATGGCGGATGTCCCCATTTGTTGCAACCAACAAAGGCAAAAGCTTCTACCGGCGAGATTTTTCGCTACCACGGCGATCGGCGGAAGTAGCGACCCGGAGGCGGTTTGCAGCAAACGATCAGTTCCGGGCGAAGCCGAAGCTGGAACTAGCTTTCCATTTTGCTACCACCGACAAAGCTAGAGCTGGAACCACAACTATTTTTGCTACATCGTCAGAGTGTTTCTCTGCGGAGAGTTTTTTTGCTACCACGACAACCGCAGAAGTAGTGACCAGGAGGTTTTAATTCTAGCAAAACAATTTGTTCTGAGCGAAGCCAGGGCTGGAACCAGCATTTGGGTTTGCTACAACTGGCAAATTCAGAGCTGGAACCAGCTCTTGGTTTGCTGCGTTTGTTTAGAGTGTTTTCTGCAGTGGCGATGGCGGGCATCCTCATTTGTTACAACCGAACAAGCTAAAAGATTCTACCGGCGAGATTTTTTACTTTGGTGGAACTACGCCCGACGATGGTGACCATGACGAGTTTTGGTGGTCCGGATGGGCTGCAACGGCGACAAGGGATGCCATGGGGCAGCTGGATGTGGCGGGCACAGACGCATGGACGTCTCCGTCCGCACTAGAACGGGGGATGAGCGCATGGTGCTGCAGGGGCGAGGGGACGGTGATGCGCCGCGCTGCAAGGTCTTGCCGGAGACATGACGAGCTGCTCCACGGAGGGCTAACCAGGGGCGGGGGGGGCTGGGAGAGATGGAGTTTGCAAGAGGAGAGGGACGACCCCGAGGACCCGCTGCAGGACGCGTAGGAGAGGAGCGGCCACCATGTATGGACCTACGAGTGGAGGAGGACGGGAACAGCAGAGCGAGAGGGAGGAAGAAGACGACCTGGATGGATTAGGATCCAATGGCTCGGGATGGGCCAATCAGGCGGGTGGGATCGCGAATAAGAAAAGATTAAGTGAATTTAACAAGTGAAGGAAGTGAACACGGATGACACAGTGCGAGACGGTAGATGCGGTGTATGTGGGCATTTTGCCGTCACTAGTAAAAATGCCCGTGCGTTGCAACGGGATGATATCACAAACTCTAACCCAATATGCACAGCTCAAAATCCCACATATTCAAATCATCCATTACGAGATGACACCTATTTTAAAAATGTAGTAGTTAGTTTGAAGTTATTCAGTCAGATACTGACTCGTTAATTTCTCTACAAAGAAATTAAAGATGAATCCTTCATCCCTTTGAATACTATATTGTTCACCTTTTGTGATGCTTTTATTGGATACTGAACTTCAGAAACTCGCCCCATTTATCCATCTTCCTAACATATAAAAGAGCCCATGCTTTGTAACGGGAAACAAAAATATTGATATATTTATGTTATTATGACAAACACCAACATCTTGTTCATGTCCCTTTTCTTCATCGATCCAACGGCACCACACCAATAAATTACTTTTCTCTATATGGGACATGTCTCCATCTTAACCCTCGTAAGAATACTACCCATGCAACAATCATTAATTTTTAATATTTGTAAAATTTAACGATGAAGCAATGAATGAATCCAGCCCATCACAGTATGTTCTGTAAACAGGTGATACGTCTCCAACGTATCTATAATCTTTGATTGCTCCATGCTACTTTATCTACTGTTTTACGCAATATTGGGCTTTATTATCCACTTTTATATTATTTTTGGGACTAACCTATTAACCGGAGGCCCAGCCCAGATTTGCTGTTTTATGCCTATTTCAGTGTTTCGAGGAAAAGGAATATCAGACGGAGTCAAAACGGAACGAAATCAACTGGAGAAGTTATTTTTGGAAGGAAAGCAACCTGATAGACTTGGAGTGCACGTCAGGGGAGTCCCGGGCTGCCCACGAGGGTGGGGGTGCCCTCCCCCCCCCTGGGCGCCCCCCTACCTCGTGAGCACCCTGGAGGTCCACCGACGTACCCCTTGCACCCATATATACCTACGTACCCTAAAACTTCCAGAACAAAATATAGATCGGGAGTTCCACCGCCGCAAGCCTCTATAGCCACCAAAAACCAATCAGGACCCTGTTCCGGCACCCTGCCGGAGGGGGAACCCATCACCGGTGGCCATCTTCATCATCCCGGCGCTATCCATGACGAGGAGGGAGTAGTTCACCCTCGGGGCAGAGGGTATGTACCAGTAGCTATGTGTTTGATCTCTCTTTCTCGTGTTCCATCTATGGCACGATCTTGATGTATCCCGAGCTTTGCTATTGTAGTTGGATCTTATGATGTTTCTCCCCCTCTACTCTCTTGTGAGGAATTGAGTTTCCCCTTTGAAGTTATCTTATCGGATTGAGTCTTTTATGAGAACACTTGATGTATGTCTTGCCGTGATTATCTGTGGTGACAAAGGGATATCATGTGCCACTTGATGTATGTTTTGTTGATCAACTTGCGGGTTTCGTGACATTGGGAACCTATGCATAGGGGTTGGCACACATTCTTGACTCTCCGATAGAAACTTTGGGGCTTTCTTTGAAGTACTTTTATGTTGGTTGGATGAATCTGAGATTTTGTGATGCATATCGTATAATCATGCCCACGGATACTTGAGGTGACAATGGAGTATCTAGGTGACATTAGGGTTTTGGTTGATTTGTGGCTGAAGGTGTTATTCTAGTATGAACTCTATGATGGATCGAACGGAAAGAATAGCTTTATGTTATTTTACTACGAACTCTTGAATAGATAGAACAGAAAGGATAACTTTGAGGTGGTTTCATACCCTACCATAATCTCTACGTTTGTTCTCCGCTATTAGTGGCTTCGGAGTGACTCTTTGTTGCATGTTGAGGGTTTGTTATATGATCTTTCTATGTTATTATTGTTGAGAGAACTTGCACTAGTGAAAGTATGAACCCTAGGCCTCGTTTCCTATCATTGCAATACCGTTTACGCTCACTTTTATCATTAGTTACCTTGCTGTTTTTATTATTTCAGATTACAAATACCTTTATCTACCATCCATATTGCACTTGTATCACCATCTCTTCGTCGAACTAGTGCACCTATACAATTTGCCATTGTATTGGGTGTGTTGGGGACACAAGAGACTCTCCGTTATTTGGTTGCAGGGTTGCTTGAGAGAGACTATCTTCATCCTACGCCTCCTACGGATTGATAAACCTTAGGTCATCCACTTGAGGGAAATTTGCTACTGTCCTACAAACATGTGCACTTGCAAGCCCAACAACGTCTACAAGAAGAAGGTTCTGTAGTAGACATCAAGCTCTTTTCTGGCGCCGTTGCCGGGGAGGTTAGCGCTTGAAGGTATATCTTTAGATATTTCAATCGAATCTTTTTGTTTCTTGTTTTAGCACTAGTCTAGTTTATAAAAGAAAATTACAAAAAAATGGAATTAAGTTTGTCTCATACGCTTCACCTTTTTAATATCTTTCGTGAGTATGATGGGAAGGAAAATTGTGCTCAAATACTAGAAGAAGAATTACATAGAATATTTGGCATAAAATATGTGAATGATGAGCATGATTGCAATGTTGTTAGTATGAATTCCTTGAATATCCATGATGCTAATGATATGCAAAACCACAAGCTTGGGGGAGCTATATTTGATAAAGATGATATTTTTTGTTCCCCAAGCTTTGATGAGAAAATTTACTATGATGAAAGCATGCATCCTATCTATGATGATTATTTTGATGACACGTATGCTCTAAAGAATAATGATAACCATGAAACTTGTCATCTTGATCTTAATTTTCAATCACATGATAGTTATTTTGTTGAGTTTGCTCCCACTACCATTCATGAGAAGAAGTTTGCTTATGTGGAGAGTAGTAAATTTTCTATGCTTGTAGATCATGAAAAGAATGCTTTAGGTGCTGGTTATATTGTTGAATTCATTCATGATTCTACTGAAAATTATTATGAGGGAGGAATATATGCTTGTAGGAATTGCAATAATGTCAAGTTTCCTCTCTATGTGCTTAAAATCTTGAAGCTATGCTTGTTTTACCTTCCTATGCTAGTTGATTATCATTCCCATAAGTTGTTTTCTCACAAAATCCCTATGCATAGGAAGTGAGTTAGACTTAAAAGTGCTAGTCATATGCTTCATGATGCTCCCGTTATGTTTCAATTCTTATCTTTTATGTGAGCATCATTGTCATCATCATGCCTAGCTAGAAAGGCATTAAAGAAAAGCGCTTGTTGGGAGACAACCCAATATTTATCCTTACTGTTTTTGTGTGTCCACATGATTATGCTACTGTAGTAATCATGTTTTATAGCTTTTGTTTCAATAAAGTGCCAAGTATGACCTTTAGGATGGCTTACGGTGATAGTTGTGTTGATCCTGCTGAAAATCAGAAACTTTTGCACCCAGTAAATTAGTTTTTTTAATTCACAGAAACGTGCTTATAATCTGATTCTTTTTGCTCTGGATTGGTACACGAATTTCTCAGGACTTCCTAATTTGGTAGGATTTTTGGAGTTCCATAAGTATACGTTTGATACAGATTACTACAGACTGTTCTGTTTTTGATAGATTCTGTTTTCTATGTGTTGTTTGCTTATTTTAATGAATCTATGAGTAGTATCGAAGGGTATGAACCATAAATAAGTTGGAGTACAGTAGATATTACACCAATATGAATTTAGAATGAGTTCATTACAGTACCAATGTGGTGGTTTCGTTTTCTTTCACTAACGGAGCTTACGAGTTTTCTGTTGAGTTTTGTGTTGTGGAGTTTTCAAGTTTTGGCTAAAGATTCAATGGACTATGGAATAAGGAGTGGCAAGAGCCTAAGCTTGGGGATGCCCAAGGCACCCCAAGGTAATATTCAAGGACAACCAAGAGCCTAAGCTTGGGTATGCCCCGGAAGGCATACCCTCTTTCGTCTTCGTTCATCGGTAACTTTACTTGGAGCTATATTTTTATTCACCACATGATATGTGTTTTGCTTGGAGCGTCATTTCCTTTTGTTAGTTTTTGCTTGATGTTAGTTAGAATAATGTTTTGCATCTTTAGTTTCAAGAAAAAAGTCAAGGATAGCCTTTGCCATGCTTATTTTGCTAGTATACATGTTGCTGTTTGAAAACAGAAAGTTTACCGCTGTTGCACAAATTCCTTAGAAAAGTCAGAGAGTGGTATAATGTTGAATCCTTTTGCATATTGAGATCTGATAAATTTATTAGAGTGGTAATTTTAGTTCATAATTTTTGGAGTCAGGGAAGTATTGATACTCTTGCATTCTTTACACACTGTACTGTTTTGGCAGATTGCTGTTATGGTTGCATTGTTTGCATATGTTTGCTTGCTTAATGATTCTATTTGAGGATAGGAGTATTAAATATGCAGAGGCATTTAGTATGAAATGTTGAATAATTATTTAAGTGATTTGTTACAGTAGAAAATGATAAGGTTTTGCATTGGTTTATACTAACCTATCTCACGAGTTCTTGTTGAGTTTGTTGTGAATGAAGCTTTTAATAAAAAGAGAAACCATGATATGAGAGGAATTAAGGAGACACAAAATCTCAAGCTTGGGGATGCCCAAGGCACCCCAAGATAATATTTCAAGAAGTCTCAAGCATCTAAGCTTGGGGATGCCCCGGTAGGCATCCCACCTCTCTTCTTCAACAACTATCGGTTAGTATCGGTTGAGCCTAAGTTTTTGCTTCTTCACATGAGTTGTGCTATCCTTGCAATGTAGTTTTCTTTAGCTTTGCTTGCTGTTTGAATAAAGTATCAAGATCTGAAATTATTAAATGAGAGAGAGTCTTCGCATAGTTGCATAATTATTTAGCTACTCAATGTGCTTCACTTATATCTTTTGAGCGTGATAATTTTTGCTCTAGTACTTCACTTATATCTTTTAGAGCACAGTGGTGGATTTGTTTTAAAGAAACTATTGATCTCTCATGCTTCACTTAGATTATTTTGAGATCCATTAATAGCATGGTAGTTTTCTTAATGTTAATATACTTAGTGTTCTAGATATGTGAAACTTTCTTTTGAGTAAATTGAATACTAAGATAAGTTTGATGCTTGATAATTGTTTTAAGATATGGAGGTGATAGTATCAAAGTCGTGCTAGTTGGGTAATTGTGAATTTGAGAAATGCTTGTGTTGAAGTTTGCAAGTCCCGTATCATGCACGTATGGTTAAAGTTGTGTAACAAATTTGAAACATGAAGTGTACCTGGCTTGTGCATCCTTATGAGTGGCGGTCGGGGACGAGCGATGGTCTTTTCCTACCAATCTATCCCCCTAGGAGCATGTGTGTAGTACTTGATTTTTGATGGCTTCTAAATTTTTGCAATAAGTATATGAGTTCTTTTGACTATTGTTGAGTCCATGGATTATACGCACTCTCACCTTTCCGCCTTTGCTAGCCTCTTCGGGTGCATTGCCTTTCTCACCTTGAGAGTTGGTGCAAACTTCGCCGGTGCATCCAAACCCCGTGATACGATACGCTCTATCACACATAAACCTCCTTATATCCTCTCAAAACAGCCACCATACCTACCTATCATGGCATTTCCATAGCCATTCCGAGATATATTGCCATGCAACTTCCATCATCTTCATCATGACATACATTACTTTTGTCATATTGCCATTGCATGATCATGTAGTTGACATCGTATTTGTGGCAAAGCCATCATGAATTATTTTTCATACATGTCACTCTTGATTCATTGCACCATCCCGGTACACCGTCGGAGGCATTCATATAGAGTCATATCTTGTTCTAAGTTTCGAGTTGTAATCCTTATGTTGTAATCAATAGAAGTGTGATGATCATCATTATTAGAGCATTGCCCAAACAAACAAAAAGAAGAGAAAGGCAAAAAAAGGCCCAAAAAAATAAAAATAATAAAATAAAAAGGGCAATGCTACTATCTCTTTTTCCACACTTGTGCTTCAAAGTAGCACCTTGTTCCTCATGTAGTGAGTCTCATATATTGTGCTTCAAAGTAGCACCTTGTTCTTCATGTAGTGAGTCTCATAAAGTTGTTTTATACTAGTGGGAATTTTTCATTATAGAACTTGGCTTGCATATTCCTACGATGGGCTTCCTCAAATGCCCTAGGTCTTCATGAGCAAGCGAGTTGGATGCACACCCACTAGTTTTCTTTTATTGAGCATTCATAGCTCTAGTGCATCCGTTGCATGGCAATCCCTACTCCTCATGTTGACATCAATTGATGGGCATCTCCATAGCCCGTTAATTATCCTCGTCAATGTGAGACTTTCTCCATTTTTGTCCTCTCCACACAATCCCCATCATCATATTCTATTCCACCCATAGTGCTATATCCATGGCTCGCGCTCATGTATTGCGTGAAGGTTGAAAAAGTTTGAGATTATTTGAGTATGAAACAATTGCTTGGCTTGTCATCAGGGGTATAGAAGTTGGGAACTTCTTTGTGTGATGAAAATGAAGCATAGCCTAACTATATGATTTTGTAGGGATGATCTTTCTTTTGCCATGTTATTTTGAGAAGACATGATTGCTTTGATTAGTATGCTTGAAGTATTATCATTTTTGTGTCAATATGAACTTTTGTCTTAAATCTTTCGGATCTGAATATTCATATCACAAGTAAGAAGATTTATATTGAAATTATGCCAAAGTATCACTCCACATCAAAAATTCTTTTTTATCATTTACCTACTCGAGGACGAGCAGGAATTAAGCTTGGGGATGCTTGATACGTCTCCAACGTATCTATAATTTTTGATTGCTCCATGCTACTTTATCTACTGTTTTAGGCAATATTGGGCTTTATTATCCACTTTTATATTATTTTTGGGACTAACCTATTAACCGGATGCCCAGCCTAGATTTGCTGTTTTATGCCTATTTCAGTGTTTCGAGGAAAAGGAATATCAGACGGAGTCAAAACGGAACGAAATCAACTGGAGAAGTTATTTTTGGAAGGAAAGCAACCGGATAGACTTGGAGTGCACATCAGGGGAGTCCCGGGCTGCCCACGAGGGTGGGGGGCGCCCCCTTGGGCGCGCCCCTGCCTCGTGAGCACCCTGGAGGTCCACCTGTTGGGTTTCGTAGTAATTTCAAAAAATTTCCTAAGCACACTCAAGATCATGTTGATGGCATAGCAACGAGAGGGGAGAGTGTATGTCCACGTACCCTCGTAGACCGTTAGCGGAAGCGTTATAACAACGCGGTTGATGTAGTCATACGTCTTCACGATCCGACCGATCCAAGCACCGAACGTACGGGGCCTCCGAGTGCAGCACACGTTCAGCTCGATGACGATCTCCGGCCTCCGATCCAGCCGAGCTCCGGAGATGAGTTCCGTCAGCACGACGGCGTGGTGACGATGTTGATGTTCTACCGGCGCAGGGCTTCGCCTAAGCTTCGCGACGATATGACCGAGGTGGAATATGGTGGAAGGGGGCACCGCACACGGCTAAGGAACGATCCGTAGATCAACTTGTGTGTCTATGGGGTGCCCCCCGCCCCCGTATATAAAGGAGGATAGGAGGAGGGGCCGGCCTAAGGGGAGGCACGCCCTAGGAGGGGGAAACCTACTCCAAGTAGGTTTCCCCCCTCCCTTTCCTAATCCAAGAAGGAGGGGGAAGGAAGGAGTGGGAGAGGGGGAAGGCAAGGGGGGCGCCCCCCCCCCCTTCCTTGTCCTATTCGGACTCAAGGGGAGGGGGCGCGCCACTTGCCCTGGCCGGCCCCTCTCTTTCTCCAATAGGGCCCATCAAGGCCCATTACTTCCCGGGGGGGTTCCGGTAACCCTCCGGTACTCCGGTTTTTCTCCGAAAACTCCCGGAACACTTCCGGTGTCCGAATATAGTCATCCAATATATCAATCTTTATGTCTCGACCATTTCGAGACTCCTCGTCATGTCTGTGATCACATCCGGGACTCCGAACAAACTTCGGTACATCAAAACTTATAAACTCATAATAAAACTGTCATCGTAACGTTAAGCGTGCGGACCCTACGGGTTCGAGAACTATGTAGACATGACCTAAAACCATTCTCGGTCAATAACCAATAGCGGGACCTGGATGCCCATATTGGTTCCTACATATTCTACGAAGATCTTTATCGGTCAAACCGCATAACAACATACGTTGTTCCCTTCGTCATCGGTATGTTACTTGCCCGAGATTTGATCGTCGGTATCCAATACCTAGTTCAATCTCGTTACCGGCAAGTCTCTTTACTCGTTATGTAATACGTCATCTCATAACTAACTTATTAGTTATAATGCTTGCAAGGCTTAAGTGATGAGTATTACCGAGAGGGCCCAGAGATACCTCTCCGACAATCGGAGTGACAAAACCTAATCTCGAAATACGCCAACTCAACATGTACCTTCGGAGACACCTGTAGTACTCCTTTATAATCACCCAGTTACGTTGTGACGTTTGGTAGTACCCCAAGTGCTCCTCCGGTAAACGGAAGTTGCATAATTCTCATAGTTACAGGAACGTGTATAAGTCATGAAGAAAGCAATAGCAGAATACTAAACGATCAAGTGCTAAGCTAACGGGATGGGTCATGTAAATCACATTATTCTCCTAATGATGTGATCTCATTAATCAAATGACAACACATGTCTATGGTTAGGAAACATAACCATCTTTGATTAATGAGCTAGTCAAGTAGAGTCATACTAGTGACTATATGTTTGTCTATGTATTCACACATGTATCATGTTTCCGGTTAATACAATTCTAGCATGAATAATAAACATTTATCATGATATAAGGAAATAAATAATAACTTTATTATTGCCTCTAGGGCATATATCCTTCAGTCTCCCACTTGCACTAGAGTCAATAATCTAGATTACATAGTAATGATTCTAACACCCATGGAGTCTTGGTGCTGATCATGTTTTGCTCGTGAGAGAGGCTTAGTCAACGGATCTGCAACATTCAGATCCGTATGTATTTTGCAAATCTCTATGTCTCCCACTTGGACTTGGTCCCGAATGGAATTGAAGCGTCTCTTGATGTGCTTGGTCCTCTTGTGAAATCTGGATTCCTTTGCCAAGGCAATTGCACCAGTATTGTCACAGAAGATCTTCATTGGTCCCGATGCACTAGGTATGACACCTAGATCGGAAATGAACTCCTTCATCCAGACTCCTTCATTTGCTGCTTCAGAAGCAGCTATGTACTCCGCTTCACATGTAGATCCCGCCACGACGCTTTGTTTAGAACTGCACCAACTTACAGCTTTACCGTTTAATAAAAACATGTATCCGGTTTGCGATTTAGAATCGTCCGGATCAGTGTCAAAGCTTGCATCGACGTAACCATTTACGACTAGCTCTTTGTCACCTCCATATACGAGAAACATATCCTTAGTCCTTTTCAGGTATTTCAGGATGTTCTTGACCGCTGTCCAGTGATCCACTCCTGGATTACTTTGGTACCTTCCTGCCAAGCTTATTGCTAAGCATACGTCAGGTCTGGTACACAGCATTGCATACATGATAGAGCCTATGGCTGAAGCATAGGGAACATCTTTCATTTTCTCTCTATCTTCTGTTGTGGTCGGGCATTGAGTTTGACTCAACTTCACACCTTGTAGTACGGGCAAGAACCCTTTCTTTGCCTGATCCATCTTGAACTTTTTCAAAATTTTGTCAAGGAATGTGCTTTGTGAAAGTCCTATTAAGTGTCTTGATCTATCTCTATAGATCTTGATGCCCAATATGTAAACAGCTTCACCGAGGTCTTTCATTGAAAAACTTTTATTCAAGTATCCCTTTATGCTATCCAGAAATTATATATCATTTCCAATTAATAATATGTCATCTACATATAATATCAGAAATGCTACAGAGCTCCCACTCACTTTCTTGTAAATACAGGCTTCTCCAAAAGTCTGTATAAAACCATATGCTTTGATCACACTATCAAAACGTTTATTCCAACTCCGAGATGCTTGCACCAGTCCATAAATGGATCGCTGGAGCTTGCATACTTTGTTAGCATCTTTTGGATCAACAAAACCTTCTGGCTGCATCATATACAACTCTTCTTCTAGAAATCCATTCAAGAATGCAGTTTTGACATCCATTTGCCAAATTTCATAATCATGAAATGCAGCAATAGCTAACATGATTCGGACAGACTTAAGCATCGCTACGGGTGAGAAAGTCTCATCATAGTCAACCCCTTGAACTTGTCGAAAACCTTTTGCAACAAGTCGAGCTTCATAGACAGTTACATTACCATCAGCGTCAGTCTTCTTCTTAAAGATCCATTTATTCTCAATGGCCTGCCGATCATCGGGCAAGTCAACCAAAGTCCATACCTTGTTTTCATACATGGGTCCTATCTCAGATTTCATGGCCTCTAGCCATTTTGCGGAATCTGGGCTCATCATCGCTTCCTCATAGTTCGTAGGTTCATCATGGTCAAGTAACATGACTTCCAAAATAGGATTACCGTACCACTCTGGTGCGGATCTTACTCTGGTAGACCTACGAGGTTCTGTAGAAACTTGATCTGAAGTTTCATGATCAATATCATCAGCTTCCTCACTGATTGGTGTAGTTGTCACAGGAACCGGTTCTTGTGATGAACTACTTTCCAATAAGGGAGTAGATACAGTTATCTCATCAAGTTCTACTTTCCTCCCACTCACTTCTTTCGAGAGAAACTCCTTCTCTAGAAAGGATCCGAATTTAGCAACGAAAATCTTGCCCTCAGATCTATGATAGAAGGTGTACCCAATAGTCTCCTTTGGGTATCCTATGAAGACACATTTCTCCGATTTGGGTTCGAGCTTATCTGGTTGAAGTTTCATCACATAAGCATCGCAGCCCCAAACTTTAAGAAACGACAACTTTGGTTTCTTGCCAAACCACAGTTCATAAGGCGTCGTCTCAACGGATTTTGATGGTGCCCTATTTAACGTGAATGCGGCCTTCTCTAAAGCATAACCCCAAAACGATAGCGGTAAATCAGTAAGAGACATCATAGATCGCACCATATCTAGTAAAGTGCGATTACGACGTTCGGACACACCATTACGTTGTGGTGTTCCGGGTGGCGTGAGTTGCGAAACTATTCCGCATTGTTTCAAGTGTAGACCAAACTCGTAACTCAAATATTCTCCTCCACGATCAGATCGTAGAAACTTTATTTTCTTGTTACGATGATTTTCCACTTCACTCTAAAATTCTTTGAACTTTTCGAATGTTTCAGACTTGTGTTTCATTAAGTAGATATACCCATATCTGCTTAAATCATCTGTGAAGGTGAGAAAATAACGATATCTGCCACGAGCCTCAACATTCATTGGACCACATACATCTGTATGTATGATCTCCAATAAATCTGTTGCTCTCTCCGTAGTACCGGAGAACGGCGTTTTAGTCATCTTGCCCATAAGGCACGGTTCGCAAGTACCAAGTGATTCATAATCAAGTGATTCCAAAAGTCCATCAGTATGGAGTTTCTTCATGCATTTTACACCGATATGACCTAAACAGCAGTGCCACAAATAAGTTGCACTATCATTATCAACTCTGCATCTTTTGGTTTCAACACTATGAATATGTGTATCACTACTATCGAGATTCAATAAAAATAGACCACTCTTCAAAGGTGCATGACCATACAAGATATTACTCATATAAATAGAACAACCATTATTCTCTGATTTAAATGAATAACCGTCTTGCATCAAACAAGATCCAGATATAATGTTCATGCTCAAAGCTGGCACCAAATAACAATTATTTAGGTCTAAAACTAATCCCGACGGTAGATGTAGAGGTAGCGCGCCGACTGCGATCACATCGACTTTGGAACCATTTCCCACGCGCATCGTCACCTCGTCCTTAGCCAATCTTCGCTTAATCCGTAGTCCCGGTTTCGAGTTGCAAATATTAGCAACAGAACCAGTATCAAATACCCAGGTGCTACTGCGAGCATTAGTAAGGTACACAGCAATAACATGTATATCACATATACCTTTGTTCACTTTGCCATCCTTCTTATCCGCCAAATACTTGGGGCAGTTCCGCTTCCAGTGTCCAGTCTGCTTGCAATAGAAGCACTCAGTTTCAGGCTTAGGTCCAGATTTGGGTTTCTTCTCTTGAGCAGCAACTTTCTTGCTGTTCTTTTTGAAGTTCCCCTTCTTCTTCCCTTTGCCCTTTTTCTTGAAACTAGTGGTTTTGTTAACCATCAACACTTGATGCTCCTTTTCGATTTCTATCTCCGCGGCTTTCAGCATTGCGAAGAGCTCGGGAATAGTCTTGTTCATCCCTTGCATATTATAGTTCATCACAAAGCTCTTGTAGCTTGGTGGCAGTGATTGAAGAATTCTGTTAATGACACTATCATCAGGAAGATTAACTCCCAGTTGAATCAAGTGATTATTATACCCAGACATTTTGAGTATATGTTCACTGACAGAACTATTCTCCTCCATCTTGCAGCTATAGAACTTATTGGAGACTTCATATCTCTCAATCCGGGCATTTGCTTGAAATATTAACTTCAACTCCTGGAACATCTCATATGCTCCATGACGTTCAAAACGTCGTTGAAGGCCCGGTTCTAAGCCGTAAAGCATGGCACACTGAACTATAGAGTAGTCACCAGCTTTGCTCTGCCAAACGTTCTTAACGTCGTCAGTTGCATCAGCAGCAGGCCTGGCACCCAGCGGTGCTTCCAGGACGTAACTTTTCTGTGCAGCAATGAGGATAATCCTCAGGTTACGGACCCAGTCCGTGTAATTGCTACCATCATCTTTCAACTTTGCTTTCTCAAGGAACGCATTAAAATTCAATGGAACAATAGCACGAGCCATCTATCTACAAACAAACATAGACAAGCAAGATACTATCAGGTACTAAGTTCATGATAAATTTAAGTTCAATTAATCATATTACTTAAGAACTCCCACTTAGACAGACATCTCTCTAGTCATCTAAGTGATTACGTGATCCAAATCAACCAAACCATGTCCGATCATCACGTGAGATGGAGTTGTTTCAATGGTGAACATCGCTATGTTGATCATATCTACTATATGATTCACGCTCGACCTTTCGGTCTCCGTGTTCTGAGGCCATATCTGTATATGCTAGGCTCGTCAAGTATAACCTGAGTATTCCGCGTGTGCAACTGTTTTGCACTCGTTGTATTTGAACGTAGAGCCTATCACACCCGATTATCACGTGGTGTCTCAGCACGAAGAACTTTTGCAACGGTGCATACTCAGGGAGAACACTTCTTGATAATTAGTGAGAGATCATCTTAAAATGCTACCGTCAATCAAAGCAAGATAAGATGCATAAAGGATAAACATCACATGCAATCAATATAAGTGATATGATATGGCCATCATCATCTTGTGCTTGTGATCTCCATCTTCGAAGCACCGTCATGATCACCATCGTCACCGGCGCGACACCTTGATCTCCATCGTAGCATCGTTGTCGTCTGCGCCATCTATTGCTTCTACGACTATCGCTACCGCTTAGTGATAAAGTAAAGCAATTACAGGGCGTTTGCATTTCATACAATAAAGCGACAACCATATGGCTCCTGCCAGTTGCCGATAACTTCGGTTACAAAACATGATCATCTCATACAATAAAATATAGCATCACGTCTTGGCCATATCACATCACAACATACCCTGCAAAAACAAGTTAGACGTCCTCTACTTTGTTGTTGCAAATTTTACGTGGCTGCTACGGGCTTAGCAAGAACCCTTCTTACCTACGCATCAAAAACCACAATGATAGTTTGTCAAGTTGGTGCTGTTTTAACCTTCGCAAGGACCGGGCGTAGCCACACTCGATTCAGCTAAAGTGAGAGAGACAGACACCCGCCAGTCACCTCTAAGCACGAGTGCTCGTAGCGGTGAAATCAGTCTCGCGTAAGCGTACGCGTAATGTCGGTCCGGGCCGCTTCATCTCACAATACCGCCGAACCAAAGTGTGACATGCTGGTAAGCAGTATGACTTGTATCGCCCACAACTCACTTGTGTTCTACTCGTGCATATAACATCAATGCATAAAACCTGGCTCTGATACCACTGCTGGGTTTCGTAGTAATTTCAAAAAAATTCCTACGCACACTCAAGATCATGTTGATGGCATAGCAACGAGAGGGGAGAGTGTATTTCCATGTACCCTCGTAGACCGTTAGCGGAAGCGTTATAACAACGGGGTTGATGTAGTCGTACGTCTTCACGATCCGACCGATCCAAGCACCGAACGTACGGGGCCTCCGAGTTCAGCACACGTTCAGCTCGATGACGATCTCCGGCCTCCGATCCAGCCGAGCTCCGGAGATGAGTTCCGTCAGCACGACGGCGTGGTGACGATGTTGATGTTCTACCGGCGCAGGGCTTCGCCTAAGCTTCGCGACGATATGACCGAGGTGGAATATGGTGGAAGGGGGCACCGCACACGGCTAAGGAACGATCCGTAGATCAACTTGTGTGTCTATGGGGTGCCCCCCGCCCCCGTATATAAAGGAGGAGAGGAGGAGGGGGCCGGCCTAAGGGGAGGCGCGCCCTAGGAGGGGGAAACCTACTCCAAGTAGGTTTCCCCTCCCTTTCCTAATCCAAGAAGGAGGGGGAAGGAAGGAGTGGGAGAGGGGGAAGGCAAGGGGGGCGCCGCCCCCCCTTCCTTGTCCTATTCGGACTCAAGGGGAGGGGGCGCACCACTTGCCCTGGCCGGCCCCTCTCTTTCTCCAATAGGGCCCATCAAGGCCCATTACTTCCCGGGGGGGTTCCAGTAACCCTCCGGTACTTCGGTTTTTCTCCGAAAACTCCCAGAACACTTCCGGTGTCCGAATATAGTCGTCCAATATATCAATCTTTATGTATCGACCATTTCGAGACTCCTCGTCATGTCCGTGATCACATCCGGGACTCCGAACAAACTTCGGTACATCAAAACTTATAAACTCATAATAAAACTGTCATCGTAACGTTAAGCGTGCGGACCCTACCACTACAAGAAATATGTCAACTTGTGACCACCACTATTGGTCACTGAAAGGTCACAAATTTCCATCTACGACCTTTTGTGACCAAAAACAGAAGGTCAAAAGCTGGCCGTCGTAAACTGACTATAGCGACCTTTCTTCTGGAATGGTCAAAGACGTTTACGACCAAAATATTCCTACTGTGGCGTTTTGGTCACTAGCAACCTCCCCAAGCCACGTAGGCATCCAGCGTGGCAAGCTGATGTGGCACAAGATTCAGCCCGGTCCAATTCGGTTTTCTACATGGGCCGAGCCCATTAATTCAGCCTTTCTATATTTTTTCGTGTCAATTTTTGGTCGATTTCATGGGCCTAGCCCAACGTTGCAGCCTTTTTTATTGTTGGCCCATGGCCTTTTATTATTTATTGCTTTTCTATTTTCAGCCATTATATATTCAAGCTGGTCCCACTAGTCAAATGGGTCCCACTTGTCATGATCATCTCTCAAATTGGTCCCACATGTCAGAAATGTACAAATTTGACAGATTATTTTCATAAGTGGACCCATTGGTCAAGTTTCCATTTCACAAGTTTTCAGATCACATACATAATCAAAAAGAACACATAAATTTCATCAAATATACCACTAAATAAATCTATTACAATCTTTACAACACATATATGCTACAATATGCTACTCTTTACTAAGTAGAACTTGACGGCTTCACACTTCACGGCTTCACACTTGCTTCACACTTCACACTTGAGCATCTGTAAAAGAGGAACAACCACAAATTTAAATCTCAATTGTAGTATAGGCCATATGCAGAAGCAGTTCAAAGTTGAAACAACATCAATTAAACACACGCGCACAGAAACATAGGAGTCAAAATGCAGTATAGGACCAGGACAAGGAAACTCCTGTTATCAAATCAACACACAGCTTGTAGCAAAACAGTAACAGAATACATTATAACAAGAGTAAGCTTGAATCAAATAGCACAGGAACATGTGGATATCTCATGTGAGCATCATGTTGTGGTTTTATTAAACAATGATACAGCAACAGAATACAATATCTTCAATGCAAATTATGGTACTTGTGGCAAAACAGTTTGAAACAACAACTACACAATACATTATAATCACTTGCCAAACTCACAAGAGCATAAGCAAAAGACAAGTGCATATTACCCAAGTTTCTTTAGTACTCGAGCATCACAAGGAAAAAGAGCAGTGCATCACTAGTGACTAAGTACAAACTAGTCAGATCTAGATGATATCAAACCGAAGCAAATCAGCCACATCAAAGAAAGGAGAAAGTGATACAGCTAAAGAAAAAGATGGATGGAGGCAAGATAGAGAAGCAGCAGCCAACCTCATACTGCTCGATCCACAGGCTGGTCCCAATGGCCTGCTGGTAGCGGTCGAAGATCCCCTTGATGCTGCAAGTAGCACATGAAGAAGAAGAACAAAACGAAGCTGCCTTAGAGAGGTAATCAAGCAAGCAAACAGAAGCAACAGTGTAGTACAGAATGTATCACTATAGCAGGGGCATAATTTTTGTACTAGTTAAAATAGAACATGGTTTGTACTTCTCACATAAATCTCTACTCTTGTAAATTCAAAGCTATGTTTGATCCCAGACGACATGAGCTGATGATTATAATGTATGACACCCTACTGAAGCAACAAACAACTCTTGACTTATTACTACAAAGAAAATAGTTCTTCCCAAGCCTCCATTTTAACAATGTATAAATCTGCACAGGCATATACTGTTATGTCACTGCCTCCTAAGTATATAGTGACAGCCAATTTAAATTCAGCATACAAGGTAAGATGCAACGTGTTAATCAACTCACATTAACTCCTGGTAATTCAGAGTGAAGTTGTTTCTGAACACCACTAGTGTAATTAGCTAGCTAGGTGTGTGCAGGGAGGGAGGGAAGCTAGCTAGGTAGCTAAGGACATTTATTTCACTATTGAATTCAGACATTTATTTCACTTGTGGAAGAATTGTATTGGTACCTAGTAAAGCAATAAAAGCGTCAACAGATCGAGCCAGCTGTTCGCCCTTCCCCTCATGCATGCCAGGAACAGCTCTAACTTCACCTACCTGATCGCCTAATACATATAGGAGCATGGATCAGGAACAGCAAGCTACAAAGCATATAGCTGTAATATAACTTCACCTACATAATGGCAGTTCCATTTGATGAAATGAAACCAGGAGGCGCACCCTTTTTTCTCAAAAAAAAATGAACAGAACTACAGCCTACAAACTACTGAATTTTCATGGAAAAAATGAACAAAGACCCACATATATAAACACTTTTAGGGCAAAAGACAATCTGTAGTTGTAACAAAACTACCCGTTCATATGTTTTATTTCACGGCAACATTTTCTAGGCAAAAGATTTACAATTCGATCAAGATGCAGAACACCACCTGCAGGGACACTCACGAAACATACGAATGTGGCGTGGCATTTCTATCAGAATAGTAGACTGGATATGAAAAACATAGAGGTGTATTCCCAGCTGAATTATGATGTCACAGGCTAGTCTAATAATTAAGATGAAACAAGAGTACAAGACTGAAATTAACCTAAACCATCTCAGTTGTAGTTCATTGAGCTAAATAGCAAATGGGTCTCATAAATGGAAAAGGACTAAATTCAGATTATGTTGAAACTATTTTCGCAAATAGACCACATACATCTCCATTCCAATGTTGAAACTCGTACTGCCAAACTGAGAACATGTAACAATCAGCTGCTGTAATTCCATTTCGGTGCTCCAAATTAAGTAACTTCTAATCAAAGTTACAGGTAGCAGCTTGATCTGAAATTTAAAGCACTATATTAGTTTCCTTCCAAAGCACACATGGTGATCCATTTATAGGGCGTGCATCAAAATGTAGAAACAACTATACATTGCTACATATATAAACTATAAAATCCATGCCCCCCCAAGACTCCAGCAAGCAAACCAACAGCAGGGTGACATTAATATCTATCAAGCCTCTAAAATTTTGATAAATGAAACAGACAAATTTAAGTTGCTGATGTAGTACATGTTGAATAAAAAATGTTGCAGATTGGTTCGTAGGAATTGAATACCCAACTAATTTTATTTTCAATTTAAGAAATGCACATAAAAATAGAAGTAAACCAAATACCCCAATACATGTGCGTCAAATGCTGTCCAAACTGAAACTCAACTGTAGGTGTCCCTCTCCTATGTTATAACCAAACTACATGGCAGGATTGGATCGGATTGGACCACAGCGTCCCTGCAAGCACACACGACAGACTGGATCACACCCACAGCCTATCCGTACCATACCAGAATTATGCATCTACCTCTAAACACGAAACTAGTTGGTACAGAACAGTATAGGGGAATTTGGACATGGCCGGCGAGATCCGGCACTACACCCCGGCCAGATCCGATCCCTGGGAAGGAGACAAAGCCATGATCCGGCCCGGGCCTCGCGAGATCTGGCCTCTGGGAATGCATTTCGAGGAGGGAGGAGGGGTAGGGGTAGTATCGAGATGTCGACGAGGTGCACGACGCGGCTCTCAGCGTCGATGAGCGCGGCTTCGGCAACCGTGACCTTGGGTTTCTTCACCTTGGGCGCCTCGGCCTGGGGGCGGTCCTTGGTCGCGCCGTCCGAGTCGGAGCCCTCGTCGGAGGAGCGGGAGCCCCAGGGGACGCGGGTGTTGGCGTTGGCGTCGTCGGAGTTGTAGCCGGCCGCGGTGTCCCGGGCGGCCTGGATCGCGCGGTGGCGCTCCTGCGAGCGCTTGTCGAGGCCCTCGAAGATGTCGAGCTTACCCAGATAGGGCGCTGCGGCCGTGACCGGGGCCACGGCGGCGGGCTTGCGGCTACTGCGCTTGGGGAGAACGGGGAGGCGGCGATGGAGAAGGGGGGTCTGGGAGAGAAGGGGGGAGGGCGTCCAGGAGCGCCGCGGCGTGCGGCGGTGCGGCGGCGGCGGCTGCTAGGGTTTCGGCGAGCGGGTGCGGGTGCGGGATTGGAACGATGGTGAGTGCGTGCGTGGGGTTTGGAACGGTGGTGAGTGGGTGCGTGGGGTCTGCGGGTACGATGGGGAGTGGGGGCGTGGGTGAGAGGGTGAGGGGTGAGGGCTGCCGTTGGATTCCGGAGCATCCGACGATTATGATGCATGATCCGCGTGATATGCTCCTGGACCAATCAAAACACAGCAAGCAATTTGAAGATTTTATGACTATCTAAATTGGTCGAAATCAATTAGATTAAAGATAAATTTTTTCACGAAAACTTCCTTTTTCATTTTTTGAGTGCTTAAAATGAGTATTTTTTAAAGGATCAATCAAATATTTTTCAAATGATACCATATTTTGCACAAAGTTTGCATTTTGGATTGGCAAACAATATTGACAAAGAGAGTTTTTATTTTCTTTGCACGAAAAATCAATTTTCCATTTTTCGAGTGCCCGAAATGAGTTTTTTTGTGAAGGACCTACCATATATTTTTTGCAAAACTGGACCACCTCATTTTTATAAAATACTAGGCCATATTTAATACACAATTGACCAAATGGTTGGGTGTAAAAAGTTTTGATCCACCTCTCGTGAAAAAGAGAAATTCCCGCCGATTCAGCTGGAAACGGGTCAAATTTGAACTGTAGTTGCCTCGTAGTTTGCTAATTTTTTTCAAAAAATCATTTCTAGGTACATAAGTATCTATTTAATCATAGAAACACCAAAAAAATTCTAAGATTCAACCACTAGCTAGGAACGGTCAATCCCGCCGTTTTGACCGCATTTTGAAACGGACATAAAAAATTCAAAAAAAAATCAAAAAAAATGGGAAACCTTCGCATTGTGTCATTATATGTGGCCAAGTTCCCAGGAAAAATAACAAACTTGTAATACGGCAATTATTATAAAAAAGTGTTCTCAGAAACGAGCTATCAAGCGTGAAGATTCATGGCTTTCAAGCCAAATGATCAATCTTATGGCCACATTCATGGCATAGTTTGTTCAAATGATCTCATATTGTGCACAAGGGTGCATATTAGAATGGCAAACAATGTTGCCTAAGGAAGTTTTCATTTTCTTTGGACGAAAAAACCATTTTTCATTTTTCGAGTGCCCGAAAGGAGGTTTTTTTGTGAAGGAACTACCAAATAATTGTTGCAAAATTGGACCAAATCATTTTTATAAAATACTAGGACATATTTAATGCACAATTGACCAAATGGTTGGGTGAAAAAAGTTTTGATCCACCTCTCGTGAAAAAGACAAATTGCCGCCGATTCAGTTGGAAGCGGGTCAAATTTGAACTGCAGCTGCCTCATAGTTTGCTATTTATTTTTTCAAAAAATCATTTCTAGTTACATAAGTATCTATTTAATCACAGAAACACCAAAAAAATTCCAAGATTCAACCACTAGCTAGGAACGGTCAATCTCGCCGTTTTGACAGCATTTTGAAACGGGCATAAAAAAAATCAAAAAAATCAAAAAAAATGGGAAACCTTCGCATTGTATCATTATATGTGGCCAAGTTCCCAGGAAAAATAACAAACTTGTAATACGGCAATTATTATAAAAAAGTGTTCTCAGAAACGAGCTATCAAGCGTGAAGATTCATGGCTTTCAAGCCAAATGATCAATCTTATGGCCACATTCATGGCATAGTTTGTTCAAATGATCTCATATTGTGCACAAGGGTGCATATTAGAATGGCAAACAATGTTGCCTAAGGAAGTTTTCATTTTCTTTGGACGAAAAAACCATTTTTCATTTTCCGAGTGCCCGAAAGGAGGTTTTTTTGTGAAGGAACTACCAAATAATTGTTGCAAAATTGGACCAAATCATTTTTCTAAAATACTAGGACATATTTAATGCACAATTGACCAAATGGTTGGGTGAAAAAAGTTTTGATCCACCTCTCGTGAAAAAGACAAATTGCCGCTGATTTAGTTCGAAGCGGGTCAAATTTGAACTGCAGCTGCCTCATAGTTTGCTCTTTATTTTTTCCAAAAATCATTTCTAGGTACATAAGTATCTATTTAATCATAGAAACACCAAAAAAATTCCAAGATTCAACCACTAGCTAGGAATGGTCAAGCCCGCCGTTTTGACCGCATTATGAAATGGGCATAAAAAATTCAAAAAAAATCAAAAAATTGGAAAACCTTCGCATTGTGTCATTATATGTGACCAAGTTTCCAGGAAAAATAATAAACTTGTAATACGGTAATTATTTTAAAAAAGTGTTCTCAGAAATGAGCTATCAAGTGTGAAGATTCATGGCTTTCAAGCCAAATGATCAATCTTATGGCCACATTCATGGCATAGTTTGTTCAAATGATCTAATATTGTGCACAAGGGTGCATATTGGAATAGCAAACAATGTTGGCTAAGGAAGTTTTCATTTTCGTTGGACGAAAAAACCATTTTCCATTTTTCGAGTGCCCGAAAGGAGGTTTTTTTGTGAAGGAACTACCAAATAATTGTTACAAAATTTGACCAAATCATTTTTATAAAATACTAGGCCATATTTAATGCACAATTGACAAAATGGTCTGGTGTAAATTTTTTTGATCCACCTCTCGTGAAAAAGACAAATTGCCGCTGATTTAGTTGGAAGCGGGTCAAATTTGAACTGCAGCTGCCTCATACTTTGCTATTTATTTTTTCCAAAAATCATTTATAGTTACATAAGGACCTATTTAATCATAAATACATGGTTTGGTGGCGATACGTCGAGGTTTGGGCGGTGGCCGAGGGCCCCAACTCTAGAGCGCGTAAACTCGCATGCCCGCCGCGTGGTCACCGCGTGACCGTGGCGTTGCCATGTGTTCTGGGCAGCCTAGACATGTATAGTGGGTTGGGCACTCCCCAGGTTGGTGCTAGGAAAAAAATTACAACATAAGATTCTCACGAGGAGACCAATCGATGCTCAAACATGAATTAGCAGCCAAGTGTTTGATTAGCGGTACGGGAAATGTACATGGCTAATGGGCGTGAGTTTTGGCTGAGGATGATCAGTTACTAAGAAGACCGTTTTTATAAATTTTCAGCTCAAAAGGAGGAGCCTAGGTGGTACTTGCTTTGCAAACCACCACACTGGACATAAATACAAATGTTGAAGCTCGGCTCAAAATAATGAATGGATTGAGCTGGCATTTGGTGGAGGATGGTTATTTGGGCATAGGAAAGCACTGTAGAAAATCGATACTATTTGGACATGCCAAAGTGGTACTTCCTTCACAAACTGTTACTCTGAACATAATAGGAAAATGAATATTTTTGAATTATTTTTGAACTAGGCAAGGAAGGTTTTTACATATTTGACGAAGATATGACCCAAAGAATTTATGAGATTTTTTTGGGAATTTTGGGAATGACAGAAATATAGGTTGCTTCACAACCTAGGGCAAAAACTGCCACATGGACATGACACATAGGCAAAACTGATGAGGTGGCGCCTAGTCATAGCAACCCACCACAATTTACAAGGCTATGACCATCTATATTGGTCGTTAACAACTAGAAATAAGGCAGCGGACTAGCGATGTTAGCTTTATGACCATTTCATGTAAGGACATTATGACCTTTCTGACCAAAATGGTCGCAATGGTTTAGGGTTTGGAGCCCCTCGAACAGCTTTTGACCAATTGGTCTCAAATGGTCATAAATCTATGACCAATTCTTCCAGGGTCACTGACAGAAGGTCATAAGTTGACATATTTCTTGTAGTGTACGGGTTCGAGAACTATGTAGACATGACCTAAAACCATTCTCGGTCAATAACCAATAGCGGGACCTGGATGCCCATATTGGTTCCTACATATTCTACGAAGATCTTTATCGGTCAAACCGCATAACAACATACGTTGTTCCCTTCGTCATCGGTATGTTACTTGCCCGAGATTTGATCGTCGGTATCCAATACCTAGTTCAATCTCGTTACCGGCAAGTCTCTTTACTCGTTCTGTAATACGTCATCTCATAACTAACTTATTAGTTATAATGCTTGCAAGGCTTAAGTGATGAGTATTACCGAGAGGGCCCAGAGATACCTCTCCGACAATCGGAGTGACAAAACCTAATCTCGAAATACGCCAACTCAACATGTACCTTCGGAGACACCTGTAGTACTCCTTTATAATCACCCAGTTACGTTGTGACGTTTGGTAGTACCCCAAGTGCTCCTCCGGTAAACGGGAGTTGCATAATTCTCATAGTTACAGGAACGTGTATAAGTCATGAAGAAAGCAATAGCAGAATACTAAACGATCAAGTGCTAAGCTAACGGGATGGGTCATGTCAATCACATTATTCTCCTAATGATGTGATCTCATTAATCAAATGACAACACATGTCTATGGTTAGGAAACATAACCATCTTTGATTAATGAGCTAGTCAAGTAGAGTCATACTAGTGACTATATGTTTGTCTATGTATTCACACATGTATCATGTTTCCGGTTAGTACAATTCTAGCATGAATAATAAACATTTATCATGATATAAGGAAATAAATAATAACTTTATTATTGCCTCTAGGGCATATATCCTTCACCACCGACGTACCCCTTGCACCCATATATACCTACGTACCCTAAAACTTCCAGAACAAAAGATAGATCGGGAGTTCCGCCGCCGCAAGCCTTTGTAGCCACCAAAAACCAATAGGGACCTTGTTCCGGCACCCTGCCGGAGGGGGAACCCATCACCGATGGCCATCTTCATCATCCCGGCGCTATCCATGATGAGGAGGGAGTAGTTCACCCTCGGGTCTGAGGGTCTGTACCAGTAGCTATTGTTTGATCTCTCTGTCTCGTGTTCCATCTATGGCATGATCTTGATGTATCCCGAGCTTTGCTATTGTAGTTGGATCTTATGATGTTTCTCCCCTTCTACTCTCTTGTGATGAATTGAGTTTCCCCTTTGAAGTTATCTTATCGGATTGAGTCTTTTATGAGAACACTTGATGTATGTCTTGGCGTGATTATCTGTGGTGACAAAGGGATATCATGTGCCACTTGATGTATGTTTTGGTGATCAACTTGCGGGTTTCGTGACATTGGGAACCTATGCATAGGGGTTGGCACACGTTCTTGACTCTCAGATAGAAACTTTGGGGCTCTCTTTGAAGTACTTTTATGTTGGTTGGATGAATCTGAGATTTTGTGATGCATATCGTATAATCATGCCCACGGATACTTGAGGTGACAATGGAGTATCTAGGTGACATTAGGGTTTTGGTTGATTTGTGGCTGAAGGTGTTATTCTAGTATGAACTCTATGATGGATCGAACGAAAAGAATAGCTTTATGTTATTTTACTACGAACTCTTGAATAGATAGAACAGAAAGGATAACTTTGAGGTGGTTTCGTACCCTACCATAATCTCTACATTTGTTCTCCGCTATTAGTGGCTTCGGAGTGACTCTTTGTTGCATGTTGAGGGTTTGTTATATGATCTTTCTATGTTATTATTGTTGAGAGAACTTGCACTAGTGAAACTATGAACCCTAGGCCTTGTTTCCTATCTTTGCAATACCGTTTACGCTCACTTTTATCATTAGTTACCTTGCTGTTTTTATTATTTTAGATTACAAATACCTTTATCTACCATCCATATTGCACTTGTATCACCATCTCTTCGCCGAACTAGTGCACCTATACAATTTGCCATTGTATTGGGTGTGTTGGGGACACAAGAGACTCTCTGTTATTTGGTTGCAGGTTTGCTTGAGAGAGACCATCTTCATCCTACGCCTCCTATGGATTGATAAATCTTAGGTCATCCATTTGAGGGAAATTTGCTACTGTCCTACAAATCTGTGCACTTGCAGGCCCAACAACGTCTACAAGAAGAAGATTGTGTAGTAGACATCAACAGGGTCGGCAATCCTATTGACCCCGCATGACCTATGCGATATGATGAGGTCGTCCTGCGGGCACATTGAGCACGGACGTTTGCTTTGTTTTTCTTGGTTGTGATGGTCTCTTTCCCACGGATATGAACGTGAGTCTCCATACTTTTTTTTGGGTTTAAATCTTGCACGCCTCAACTTCTCACGTATGTATCTCTCCCAATCTCTTGCATATCTTTTTTATGCCTCTATCTCTCATGTTTGACTCACTTCTCATGTACCCTTCTCTTTCATGTGTCTCTCTCAAACTCTCAGATCTCTCTCCTCTAAAAAGCCTGGATGACCAAATAAAAAACTACGAACATTTTCAAGAAAATCATTTGAGCCTTCCTTCTATTTTATTTAATTGCCTTTTCAAATTCCTTTTGAGCCTTTCAAAAACCCCATGCCTTTTTCTACTTCAAGGTAGACCTCCAAACTTTGCCGATATTTCTTCTATCTTTTCCCCAAGTTCCATTAAAAATCTCAATATTTTTGGACACTTATAAAACCTAGTCCTAGAGTTTGAATTTAAACTTTCAATCATGCCCATTTATATTTTATGGATCACGATAATTTTTGTGAGTCCAGGGAAAATAACCCCATGCCCAAACTCTTTTCCTAGAGCTCCTTTTCTTTCTTCAAATCTCTGGGTTCTTTTTCAGAAATAGAAAAAGTGAAAAACTGAAGGAAGAGAGGGAGAGACAGCGCCTGCCGGCCCTTTTGGCCCAAGGCCCAGCCGCACCTCGTCAACCCTAGCCGCCAGGGGAGAGGCTCGCTCGATCCCGATCCCCACTCTTCCGAGCCCCCTCGTCCTCCTCTCGATCCCCAGCCACCAGAGACACGCACGAGAGGTTCGGCCGCCGCCGCCCCTCGCACGCTTGCCTCCCGCCGGAAACTTCGCCACCCGATGCCGTGCCTCCGGCAAGCTCCGCCTCTCCTCCTCCCGTTTTCCCTCCTCGCGTCGTCCTGCTCGAAGCAGCCATGCTCTGCCGTGGTCCGCGGCGAGCGTCGCTAACCCCGCGCCTTCCCTGCCGCTCCCCTACCCCATTGAGGACGAGGCTGGCGAGTCCTGCCGTCGTCCCGAGGTAATCCGCTGCCGTCCCTCTCCTCGTTCCCTTTCTCTTCTCTGCCATGGCCACCCGCAGGAGCTCGAGCTCGCCCCGCACCTCCTTCCTGTCGTCCTTCTCGCCGTCGCCTGGCTCCACGCCTCCCCATACCCTGCAAGTCCCGCCACGCCACCCTCTTCTGCATCGAGACGCGTCGCCGCCTCAAGTGCCTGCCTCGCCACCCCATGCGTGGATTCGGTCGCCCTCGAACCATTCCCACCGGAATCCGGCGTGATCCGGCCGGAGAATGAACGCCGTCGCGGCCTGGAACCTCCCCTGCATGCATCTTTGTGGCTGCACGCCGGCGCAGCTGGGACCTCCCCTGCTTGCATCTTCGTCGTTGCACGCTTGTTTTTAGTAAAATTGAAACGTTTTTCTCAGATTAAAAGAGGACTGCGGGTTAGATAACTAAAACAGCAGGGACTTTTGTGTAAAAACACCGTGACAGTGAACCCGGAGACCCAATCCATACTTTTTTTTTTGAGACAAATCCATGCTTTGAGAGGAGAGATAGCACAGACTCAAATAAAAAAAGCAGAAAGAAGGGGCCTTACTGATAGTTTGGGCCTCGGCTATTTCTGTGGCCCGAACCGAGAGCCCAAAAATTCTCGTACCAATAATTTCTTTACTTTATTGTATTCGCCGGTCTTTCCCATAAATAATACCAAAAAGGACACGGGCCGTGGACCAAACTCTTTTCCCCCAAATTTCCCCTCTTCCCCCTCCCCACCCCTCGATCTGATCTCGATTCATCTACCCCTTCTCCCCGAATCCTCAATTCGACACCAGATCCGGTCCTCCCTCGCCGAGGCCTCTCTATTGGTACCGATTTCGCCCCGTATCGTTGATTCTGTGTGTTCCCGAGATTAGGGTTTCGAGGCGCTGAAATCGGGTACCGATTGGCTCGATTGAGGCGGGATTTCTCCAGGGGAGGCTGGTCTGTGGTTGATTGGTGGCTCTGAGATCCTATTATTGCGGTTCCTTTCATCGAATTTGCGCGATTTGTTTGCTAGGGTTTCGTCGTTTCCCTCGCGTCCAACCCTCCGACGACCCCTCATCGCCAGTAAGTAGTCCCTCCCCTTGCTTGATTTTTGATTTCTTATATTCGAGAAAGATAGATCTAAAATTGACCAGGCTTGGATTCATCGGGACCTTAATTTAATTTGACTTATTTTTCATGCGGCGAATTTAATTTTGACTTATTTTTCATGCGGTGAATTTGATTTTGACTTTAATAGGGTAGACAAACCTATTTGAATTGACCGGTTGATCCATGGATGTCGTATGGAGCTTGCTTCCAAATTCTCACAGGGAGATCACGGCCGTGTATACTGCCTGTGTTTGCCCATACAAATATAATTGAATAAACTTCTCTATGTGTTGCACCTTCTATAGTTTAGTGGGAGAACGTCGCATGTGCGGAAACAATGTTATGCACTTGGTTGAAAACATGAGATGCAATCGATTTGTGCACCCTACTTTGGTGATGCGCACTTGAAGGTTTGTACGTCAGTGTGGTCGGTGGTAGTGTTCAACTTGGATGTTCATTTGCAATTGGTATAATAAGTAACACAATACGTTTCCTCTTCACGATGTTTAGCTATCGTTCTAGTCCTGTACAGTGATCACCCGGTGCAATATAGTTGTATCTATTTGCCATCATTTTGTTATCTAATGGAAGAGTTCTCTTCCTCAGGAGCATTATGTTGCATCAAGAAAATAGTGAGGTTTATGTGAGGCACCACTCTGAGCAGCTTGCATGTGGCAATCTGAGGGGAACCGATGATGGGCGCTCAAACTTCCTTCCTGGGAAATACCATATTGCAACAGGTAACGGCTGCCATTTCCGTTCGCCTTGTACAAGCATGCCTAGATTCTTGTGCCAGATTGTGTGCAATTAAAGTTTGTCAAATGAATGTAAACTAGCCAATCTGATGAATAGTTGGGCCTAATTTTGGAATTTCAGAATGGAATACCACAGCTTGTCTAGTTAATACTACCAGTGCTGTTAAAGAAGTGACAGTCGATCATTATAAGAGACCTGCCTCTAGTGGTTTCCCAGACATGTTGGACTGCAAACGGATGAAGCAGGAAGAGCAAAGTAAGACATGTTAACTCGCAACCTTTTATGGAAGTTCATACTCTGTCATTTACAGAAACTTTTGATACTCTGCTTCTGTACACTTTACACTTTGCTTCCATACACTTGACACTTCCGCCATGAGGACTAGTTTCCCCAAAGGGTTCTATTAAATCTACCCATCACCCCTACGTGACCTTGTTATGCATGATTGAGATAGTATGGTGGGTATTTTGGCCATCTTTGTGTAGAGGTTTAATTTCCCTGTTGCGTGTGGCTGTCCATTACTGCCATGTGTTCCTATATATAAAACCAAAGTGCTGATTGGGTTCATATTTTCTCCATTTCAGCTGTATCTGAGAAAGATAATGCAGCAGATGCTGACATAAATGTTCCAGAGTATGGATCATACAAGACATGGGAGAGAATCTCCGATCCACCAGCGTACGGTAGTGAGGAAAGTGAGGATGAAGGTGTAGATCCACCCGTTAATTTTTCACTAGCCCAAACTTATGTTGAAGATTACCTGCGATCTGCAAGTTATTATCAAAGGGAAGACATTTACTCGTCTGTTAGCCTTTGCCCTACAAGGAAAACTGTTCCAATTGGGCCAAATTATCAGGCTGAGTTGCCAGAGTGTGCATCTGGTAATTGTAGGAGCTCAGTTGATGGTAATGCTGATGTGTCATCATCTTCTCACATATGTGATATAAAGGAAGCCGGGAGTGACAAGTGGATTAGGAACTCTGTTATTCCAATGCCTGGTTCTGTTGAGTTATCTTCAGTGCTGAAACCTGTTTGCTGTAAGACAGATTGCAGTTGTGTTGATGAAGGTTCGATTGCGTGCGTGAGGAAGCATGTGAAGGAAGCAAGAGAAAGACTAATGAGTGCCCTTGATCTGAACACCTTCAAAGAGTTAGGATTCTTTGACATGGGAGAGGAGGTGGCCTTGAAATGGACTGAAGATGAAGAGCATTTGTTCCAGGATGTGGTATCATTAAACCCTGCCTCTCTTGGAAGGAACTTCTGGGATGAACTTCTGCTTGCCTTCCCATTGAAGACTAACAAAGAGTTAGTGAGCTACTATTTCAATGTCTACATGTTGAGGAAGAGGGCTGAGCAGAATAGGTTTGATCCAATGAATGTTGACAGTGATAATGATGAATGGGAGGGAAGAGATGATGACGAATTTGCTGTGACAGAAAGGGCTGGTGAGGATTTGCTGCTCGAGTCTCTTACTGATCAAGATGATGGTGCATGCAATCAAGTTCCCCTCCAAGGAAATATGCATGAAGAGTCTGGTGAGGAGGATGAGTTTGACTGTTCTAGTGGTGACAGGCAAGAAAATTGCTGCGTGGAGGGGAATGTCATGGTGTCCCTTGTGGACGTTAACCAGGGGGCAACCATTTTTGACGCAGATGCTCAAGACGACTCGTGCACATCATTTGAGGCTCCGCATGTTTGTACCACGGATGGCACACCCACTGATATTGCTGGAGACCACTACCGGGATGTTGGCTTTGGTAGCGTTGCAGATCATGGATACTTTGGTGGCCATTGCGACCCGAAAACATGGGATATTGGTTTCAGTAGCGTTTGGGAGAAAGATGAATTTCTTTCGACAAACAATGTGATAGAAGAGGTGTTTGGAAAGGATTCTTGTGAAAATGGAAATGACTCTTCTACTGCCCAGGGCATCATGTAAAGATGATCCGGGTTTCTGATGGAGAGCGAAGGCCGAACCTGCTTTTGAAATTTGTGCAGTGGTAGCTCTTCGTTTTTTTGACTATGATTCACTTGCCTGTAGAAATCCCGCCTCTGTCTGTCCCGAGAACATCTGTTTGAGAAATGTAATTTCATTCTCATGATGAATGTCTGTCTATTTGTAGTTATCCATCATCAGTCGATGATCTCCTGTAGCCTGTTGTAGCCTCTATGTACTGTTGTCATGACAAGTTTCAAGGCCTGAGCATTTTTGCATATGCTAGCGACGGTCAATATGATATAGATGTTGCTCTAATATGCTTGACAAATTATATTGCTTTCCTTCTACTTGCATCTTTTCTATATAAGTAGATGACACTCCCAAAGCAGGGTTGTGTGAACAGATGGTCAACCATGAAGTCTTGCTCTCGGTTCTAGGTTGCACAAGTTTTCGTGGCAAGTTTTTTTTTTTGCTACACCTGACAAATACTGAACTGCAAATTTATTACTTCCACTTATCTAACCATGGGATGTCAGGTACTAGATCTCATCCCACTTTTTTTTCTTTGAAAAGCCCATCCCCACTTTTGATACCCAGCTAAACTCATCCATAGCAATATGTTCTTCCGCGAACCAACCTGGATGGTTCGGAGAACAGTCGTATCCCTTCAAGTCCTAGGCTTGATTGGTGCTCGTATTTTCTGGATTTATTTCAGACTTTTCAATGATATTTGTTGAGTGGGAGAAGACATTCCCATCGACTACGAGGCGCGTATGATGATTTTATCAATCAATGTTAATATGTTATGCCGACACGGAGGTGCGTGTGTTCATAGAGGTGAGTGTATGTTCATGTATGTAAGCGATTTCGATCGTATTGTGTTAAAAAAATGTTCTTCATACACATGCATTTTATCATCATAATAATTCAAATCATATTGTTTCAAACACACATAGCTCAACATCAATTCAAATCCACGACATATGCAATTTAAATTTAAACACAAAAAATGGTCCAAACGCATCGAAGTATTCTTCTCTTCTCTAACCATCAGAAGCCAGGTACTAGATCAATGGATGTCCCTTGTCGTCCACTTCTCTCGTGTATTTGCAGGGGTGATATTTCAGGGCGAGCGTCTAGACGTGAAGTTTTTGTTCCTAGTTCTCATGAAAGTAAAATGCATTGGTAATCATTATACTTGTATCGTAGGTTTACTTTGGTCATCGCAGGTTTACTTTTTGTGCTTATACGGTCACTGACTCACCGTATAGCTCTGTATTTTATCTATGTTGACCAGTCAAGCAATCTATCTCCCATTCTCTTCTTATCCCACGTGGATCCCATCGCAGTGGAAGAAAGAAATAATGGACAATAAAATCTTGTGGGTGATATTATAGGGTACACGTCTAGATGTGGAGTTTTGATTCATAGTTTTCATAAGAGTAAAATGCATTGGTGGTCACTGTACATGTCTCACAAGTTCATTTTGGTCATTGTACTTAAGATTACTGGCAAGACACGTTGTATGTGAGCTCGATCTCACATGCACCCTTTGCTACAGTAAAATCGAAAAAAGTATTTAAAAATTCAAAAAAAAATCTGAATTACTTTGGCAACAAACATTGATGTGTGTTTCACATGCCTGCCAATTTCCGGGATGAAATGACATTTGTGGAGGTCTAGGAAAAAAACAAAATCATGCTTCAAAAAAACTGTTTGGAAGCATTTTGGAGCATTAATTTTCTTTTGCCGTGACCTGCATAAATGTCATTTTGTCATGAAATTTTGCACGCATGTGAAAGACACATCAATGTTTGTTGGCAAGAAATTTCATATTTTTAGAACTTTTTAAATAATTTTTTGAATTTACTGTAGCAAAGGTTGCATGTGAGCTCGAGCTCACAAGAGCACTTTCGGTCAATATGGTCACTATGTATAAGTTTTGGTGATTATATGGTCGCCGACTCACTATATAGCTATGTATTTTATGAAAATTGGTTGGAGCCCGTGCTCAGCTGCTCCCGAAATCACCATCGTCCAGGCGCATGTGGATTCACAAACGGAGCCTGATGATAAGACATAGCGATTTAATTACGGGCAAATCAGACATCTTACTGATCATGCTATAATCTTCGCAAAAAGAAATCTTATCCAATTTTCCCCAAAGAACCTGAGGAGGTACTTACTAAGAAGGGGGCGCCTCAGGGTTGAGCTTCCATGTGAGCTGTGCGCGGGTTGAGTCGGGGAATCCGATGCTGGAGCTCACCACCATGCCTTGTTGAACTCCGGCCACCAAGTTCCTGCACACATCCTGGCCTGCGGTTTGAATCCTCTGGCTCTGGTGAACTGGAATTCCGAGATGGAAGTAGAGCCAAGGCGTCGGATCTGGATGTTCAGCGGCAAACCTACGGACCATCGTACGAATCAGCGTCGGCGTGCGCAAACAAAACTTGTGTTACCAATCTAACGACAGAAACTGCAGCGGCAAGTGTAGAATGGTAGACAATATGTATGGGATGCTCATTGGTCTACTGGATGTCTGGATTTAGTAGGAACTTCAGCCCATTCGCCTTCATTTACGCGTCACCGGAATAAGCCGCCGCTGCCACGCACACGAGCAGAGGGGCATAACTGCAATGACGAATGAGACCTTCCGATGCCACAACCTTCTCGATCGGCGACTATGTTCCCATGGGTCAGGGCGGAACCATACCCACACGTGTCACGCACATGTTGTAGTCAGATAAGGATTGCATAAACGTCATGTACCATGGCTAATGGCCTAGTAGACAGTCCGTCCCGTGGCTCAGCATCGTCCCACAACGCCACACCCCGACAATCTACGCAAAGGGCCCACAACCAAGCACTGTACAAGCCCGTATAACATCTTTATAGACCTTTTCTGCTGGTCACGTTCTTCTGTGTCAGAGCGAATTAATATCATCCCGAGGCATGGACGACCGGCGCAGATTTTCTGTGTAGCTGCGTCCGAGCACCAAAACGCCATGTCCTGTATTTTATCTATGTTTATCGATCAAATAGTCTCTACCTCACGTGGGTCACAGTAGTTAGTAGATGGAAGAATGAAATGCCCCACGTTCTCTTCCTACCCCATGTAGGTCCCACATGTTAGTGCAGGGAAGAAAGAAATAATGGACAAAATCTTGTCCAAGTGGTGAGTCAAACCTAACACAAGATAAATTCACCCGCGGTCACCAGCCGTCACTGACTCATCCCCAAAATTCACATCGGTCACTGGACTCACAATACCCGAATTACGGTCACTAACCTAGAAAAAGTATGGTCACCGCATATGCTTATCACTGGATTGACTATTCGTCACCCAGGGTGAAGAATTCTTATTCTTCACCTCAGCCAACTCACACAATGGGTCGAACCAGCCTCCATCCACAGTAAGAATAAAATGCTTGTGAGGTAAGTTTACGTTCCTTAGAATTCGATGAGAACCGATGGTGTGTGGGGTAAGATTTGGCTGCACCTGAAGTAAGATTATACAGTACGAAAGGAGAAATTGCGCCGTAAGATTACTGAATGTTCTTTTTGGGCAAGGGCTGCGTGGTTAGACGAGTCTGAACTCAAGTAACCAAGGGTGAGATTTGTCAAAGTAAGGTACGTGGAAACCAACATAATTAAAACTGATTATTACTAGTAGTACTTGAGATCACAGTTGTTCATTATCTGAGCTAAACTATAAATTCGTTTAGCTCACAATAGCGTAACAAGCCAGAGAAGCTGGTAACTAGCTTAGATAAGCACCGATTTTTAGTATCGTTTCCGGATCAGCAAGTATAGACCGCGGGAAAACAAAAATGCTCAGATGGCATTCCATCAGCAGCCGGAAATAAATAGCCACGAAGATAAATTTGGACAAGATATTAGACTGGAGCAAAGAGTAAATTAGATCCATCCAAGACATTTGCACTACACTATTTCGAACGACAAACAGCCGACAATGTGGGTGACGAATCCAAGAAGCGTACAAGCAGAGTCATAGACAAGTTACAATAACTGGCAACAAGAAAAAACATCTTCGCAAAAAAAATAAATCATCTTCTACATAGGAGCAGCTTTCTAATTTTTGGAGAATACAGAAGTGCAGCTTGAAAGCAAGTTTTTGTACATCTGGATGCTTGAACTTCGAATCAAGTAAAGGATTAGTTTCATTCAAATCGTGGAAAACGTAGGAAAGCTCTTCAGCCCTGTACTGATTTGCCTTTGTCTGCAATACACGATTATCGATTAGAGCTGTAAGAATTCGTGGGATAACACAATCAGAGAGTAAGTAGATTAAAAAAGGATCAATGTTACAATGACGCTGACCATCTTCACCATCATAATGGCGCAAGAAAAGGAAAATGACAGGATCTGACAAAAAACATCTAGAAAGACTTCGGATTGAACACATATAATGTGGGTAAAGAGATATTGCAATCTGAGTATCTGGCTTGTGGTTTAGGTACTCTGTTGGAAAAGGCAGTGCCTAGGAGGCGCTTAGGCACGCTTAGGCGCTAGGCGATGGCCAAACGCCTCGCCTAGGGCATAAATGGAAGTCTAGGCAGGGTAAGCAACAAATTGTTTACCCAAGCGAGAAATCATGAAATATTGCACTAAAATGCCAAACATGACACATTCAAATGGTAGCAGCCGGTAGATAACTTAATTATCTGGCCTAAATTAACATCAATAAACATATAATAAGCCCAATATGAAGGAAATATGCCCTAGAGGCAATAATAAAGTTATTATTTATTTCCTTATATCATGATAAATGTTTTTTATTCATGCTAGAATTGTATTAACCGGAAACATGATACATGTGTGAATACATAGACAAACATATAGTCACTAGTATGCCTCTACTTGACTAGCTCATTAATTAAAGATGGTTATGTTTCCTAACCATAGACATGTGTTGTCATTTGATTAATGAGATCACATCATTAGGAGAATAATGTGATTGACATGACCCATCCCGTTAGCTTAGCACTTGATCGTTTAGTATTCTGCTATTGCTTTCTTCATGACTTATACACGATCCTGTAACTATGAGAATTATGCAACTCCCGTTTACCGGAGGAACACTTCGTACTACCAAACGTCACAACGTAACTGGGTGATTATAAAGGAGTACTACAGGTGTCTCCGAAGGTACATGTTGAGTTGGCGTATTTCGAGATTAGGTTTTGTCACTCCGATTGTCGGAGAGGTATCTCTGGGCCCTCTCGGTAATACTCATCACTTAAGCCTTGCAAGCATTATAACTAATAAGTTAGTTATGAGATGACATATTACAGAACGAGTAAAGAGACTTGCCGGTAACGAGATTGAACTAGGTATTGGATACCGACGATCAAATCTCGGGCAAGTAACATACCGATGACGAAGGGAACAACATATGTTGTTATGCGGTTTAACCGATAAAGATCTTCGTAGAATATGTAGGAACCAATATGGGCATCCAGGTCCCGCTATTGGTTATTGACCGAGAATGGTTTTAGGTCATGTCTACATAGTTCTCGAACCCGTAGGGTCCGCACGCTTAACGTTACGATGACAGTTTTATTATGAGTTTATAAGTTTTGATGTACCGAAGTTTGTTCGGAGTCCAGGATGTGATCACGGACATGACGAGGAGTCTCGAAATGGTCTAGACATAAAGATTGATATATTGGACGATTATATTCGGACACCGGAAGTGTTCCGGGAGTTTTCGGAGAAAAACCGGAGTACCAGAGGGTTACCGGAACCCCCCCGGGAAGTAATGGGCCTTGATGGGCCCTATTGGAGAAAGAGAGGGGCCGGCCAGGGCAAGTGGCGCGCCCCCTCCCCTTGAGTCCGAATAGGACAAGGAAGGGGGGGGGGCGCCCCCCTTGCCTTCCCCCTCTCCCACTCCTTCCTTCCCCCTCCTTCTTGGATTAGGAAAGGGAGGGGGGAAACCTACTTGGAGTAGGTTTCCCCCTCCTAGGGCGCGCCTCCCCTTAGGCCGGCCCCCTCCTCCTTTCCTCCTTTATATACGGGGGCGGGGGGCACCCCATAGACACACAAGTTGATCTACGGATCGTTCCTTAGCCGTGTGCGGTGCCCCCTTCCACCATATTCCACCTCGGTCATATCGTCGCGAAGCTTAGGCGAAGCCCTGCGCCGGTAGAACATCAACATCGTCACCACACCGTCGTGCTGACGGAACTCATCTCCGGAGCTCGGCTGGATCGGAGGCTGGAGATCATCATCGAGCTGAACGTGTGCTGAACTCGGAGGCCCCGTACGTTCGGTGCTTGGATCGGTCGGATCGTGAAGACGTACGACTACATCAACCGCGTTGTTATAACGCTTCCGCTAACGGTCTACGAGGGTACGTGGACATACACTCTCCCCTCTCGTTGCTATGCCATCAACATGATCTTGAGTGTGTGTAGGAATTTTTTTGAAATTACTACGAAACCCAACAGTGGCATCAGAGCCTAGGTTTTATGCGTTGATGTTATATGCACGAGTAGAACACAAGTGAGTTGTGGGCGATACAAGTCATACTGCTTACCAGCATGTCACACTTTGGTTCGGCGGTATTGTGAGATGAAGCGGCCCGGACCGACATTATGCGTACGCTTACGCGAGACTGGTTTCACCGCTACGAGCACTCATGCTTAAAGGTGACTGGCGGGTGTCTGTCTCTCTCACTTTAGCTGAATCGAGTGTGGCTACGCCCGGTCCTTGCGAAGGTTAAAACAACACCAACTTGACAAACTATCGTTGTGGTTTTTGTTGCGTAGGTAAGAAGGGTTCTTGCTAAGCCCGTAGCAGCCACGTAAAATTTGCAACAACAAAGTAGAGGACGTCTAACTTGTCTTTGCAAGGTATGTTGTGATGTGATATGGCCAAGACGTGATGCTATATTTTATTGTATGAGATGATCATGTTTTGTAACCGAAGTTATCGGCAACTGGCAGGAGCCATATGGTTGTCGCTTTATTGTATGAAATGCAAACGCCCTGTAATTGCTTTACTTTATCACTAAGCGGTAGCGATAGTCGTAGAAGCAATAGATGGCGTAGACGACAACGATGCTACGATGGAGATCAAGGTGTCGCGTCGGTGACGATGGTGATCATGACGGTGCTTCGAAGATGGAGATCACAAGCACAAGATGATGATGGCCATATCATATCATTTATATTGATTGCATGTGATGTTTATCCTTTATGCATCTTATCTTGCTTTGATTGACGGTAGCATTTTAAGATGATCTCTCACTAATTATCAAGAAGTGTTCTCCCTGAGTATGCACCGTTGTGAAAGTTCTTCGTGCCGAGACACCACGTGATGATCGGGTGTGATAGGCTCTACGTTCAAATACAACGGGTGCAAAACAGTTGCACACGCGGAATACTCAGGTTATACTTGACGAGCCTAGCATATACAGATATGGCCTCGGAACACGGAGACCGAAAGGTCGAGCGTGAATCATATAGTAGATATGATCAACATAGCGATGTTCACCATTGAAACAACTCCATCTCACGTGATGATCGGACATGGTTTGGTTGATTTGGATCACGTAATCACTTAGATGACTAGAGAGATGTATGTCTAAGTGGGAGTTCTTAAGTAATATGATTAATTGAACTTAAATTTATCATGAACTTAGTACCTGATAGTATCTTGCTTGTCTATGTTTGTTTGTAGATAGATGGCTCATGCTGTTGTTCCGTTGAATTTTAATGCGTTCCTTGAGAAAGCAAAGTTGAAAGATGATGGTAGCAATTACACGGACTAGGTCCGTAACCTGAGGATTATCCTCATTGCTGCACAGAAAAGTTACGTCCTGGAAGCACCGCTGGGTGCCAGGCCTGCTGCTGATGCAACTGACGACGTTAAGAACGTCTGGCAGAGCAAAGCTGATGACTACTCTATAGTTCAGTGTGCCATGCTTTACGGCTTAGAACCGGGCCTTCAACGACGTTTTGAACGTCATGGAGCATATGAGATGTTCCAGGAGTTGAAGTTAATATTTCAAGCAAATGCCCGGATTGAGAGATATGAAATCTCCAATAAGTTCTATAGCTGCAAGATGGAGGAGAATAGTTCTGTCAGTGAACATATACTCAAAATGTCTGGGTATAATAATCACTTGATTCAAGTGGGAGTTAATCTTCCTGATGATAGTGTCATTGACAGAATTCTTCAATCACTGCCACCAAGCTACAAGAGCTTTGTGATGAACTATAATATGCAAGGGATGAACAAGACTATTCCCGAGCTCTTCGCAATGCTGAAAGCCGCGGAGGTAGAAATCAAAAAGGAGCATCAAGTGTTGATGGTTAACAAAACCACTAGTTTCAAGAAAAAGGGCAAAGGGAAGAAGAAGGGGAACTTCAAAAAGAACAACAAGAAAGTTGCTGCTCAAGAGAAGAAACCCAAATCTGGACCTAATCCTGAAACTGAGTGCTTCTATTGCAAGCAGACTGGACACTGGAAGCGGAACTGCCCAAGTATTTGGCGGATAAGAAGGATGGCAAAGTGAACAAAGGTATATGTGATATACATGTTATTGATGTGTACCTTACTAATGCTCGCAGTAGCACCTGGGTATTTGATACTGGTTCTGTTGCTAATATTTGCAACTCGAAACAGGGACTACGAATTAAGCGAAGATTGGCTAAGGACGAGGTGACGATGCGCGCGGGAAATGGTTCCAAAGTCGATGTGATCGCAGTCGGCACGCTACCTCTACATCTACCATCGGGATTAGTTTTAGACCTAAATAATTGTTTTTTGGTGCCAGCGTTGAGCATGAACATTATATCTGGATCTTGTTTGATGCAAGACGGCTATTCATTTAAATCAGAGAATAATGGTTGTTCTATTTATATGAGTAATATCTTTTATGGTCATGCACCTTTGAAGAGTGGTCTATTTTTATTGAATCTCGATAGTAGTGATACACATATTCATAGTGTTGAAACCAAAAGATGCAGAGTTGATAATGATAGTGCAACTTATTTGTGGCACTGCCGTTTAGGTCATATCAGTGTAAAACGCATGAAGAAACTCCATACTGATGGACTTTTGGAATCACTTGATTATGAATCACTTGGTACTTGCGAACCGTGCCTTATGGGCAAGATGACTAAAATGCAGTTCTCCGGTACTATGGAGAGAGCAACAGATTTATTGGAGATCATACATACAGATGTATGTGGTCCAATGAATGTTGAGGCTCGTGGCGGATATCGTTATTTTCTCAGCTTCACAGATGATTTAAGTAGATATGGGTATATCTACTTAATGAAACACAAGTCTGAAACATTCGAAAAGTTCAAAGAATTTCAGAGTGAAGTGGAAAATCATCGTAACAAGAAAATAAAGTTTCTACGATCTGATCGTGGAGGAGAATATTTGAGTTACGAGTTTGGTCTACACTTGAAACAATGCGGAATAGTTTCGCAACTCACGCCACCCGGAACACCACAACGTAATGGTGTGTCCGAACGTCGTAATCGCACTTTACTAGATATGGTGCGATCTATGATGTCTCTTACTGATTTACCGCTATCGTTTTGGGGTTATGCTTTAGAGACGACCGCATTCACGTTAAATAGGGCACCATCAAAATCCGTTGAGACGACGCCTTATGAACTGTGGTTTGGCAAGAAACCAAAGTTGTCGTTTCTTAAAGTTTGGGGCTGCGATGCTTATGTGATGAAACTTCAACCAGATAAGCTCGAACCCAAATCGGAGAAATGTGTCTTCATAGGATACCCAAAGGAGACTATTGGGTACACCTTCTATCACAGATCTGAGGGCAAGATTTTCGTTGCTAAATTCGGATCCTTTCCAGAGAAGGAGTTTCTCTCGAAAGAAGTGAGTGGGAGGAAAGTAGAACTTGACGAGATAACTGTATCTACTCCCTTATTGGAAAGTAGTTGATCACAAGAACCGGTTCCTGTGACAACTACACCAATCAGTGAGGAAGCTGATGATATTGATCATGAAACTTCAGATCAAGTTTCTACATAACCTCGTAGGTCTACCAGAGTAAGATCCGCACCAGAGTGGTACGGTAATCCTATTTTGGAAGTCATGTTACTTGACCATGATGAACCTACGAACTATGAGGAAGCGATGATGAGCCCAGATTCCGCAAAATGGCTAGAGTCCATGAAATCTGAGATAGGATCCATGTATGAAAACAAAGTATGGACTTTGGTTGACTTGCCCGATGATCGACAAGCCATTGAGAATAAATGGATCTTTAAGAAGAAGACTGACGCTGATGGTAATGTAACTGTCTATAAAGCTCGACTTGTTGCAAAAGGTTTTCGACAAGTTCAAGGGGTTGACTACGATGAGACTTTCTCACCCGTAGCGATGCTTAAGTCTGTCCGAATCATGTTAGCTATTGCTGCATTTCATGATTATGAAATTTGGCAAATGGATGTCAAAACTGCATTCTTGAATGGATTTCTAGAAGAAGAGTTGTATATGATGCAGCCAGAAGGTTTTGTTGATCCAAAAGATGCTAACAAAGTATGCAAGCTCCAGCGATCCATTTATGGACTGGTGCAAGCATCTCGGAGTTGGAATAAACGTTTTGATAGTGTGATCAAAGCATATGGTTTTATACAGACTTTTGGAGAAGCCTGTATTTACAAGAAAGTGAGTGGGAGCTCTGTAGCATTTCTGATATTATATGTAGATGACATATTATTAATTGGAAATGATATAGAATTTCTGGATAGCATAAAGGGATACTTGAATAAAAGTTTTTCAATGAAAGACCTCGGTGAAGCTCCTTACATATTGGGCATCAAGATCTATAGAGATAGATCAAGACGCTTAATAGGACTTTCACAAAGCACATACCTTGACAAAATTTTGAAAACGTTCAAGATGGATCAGGCAAAGAAAGGGTTCTTGCCCGTACTACAAGGTGTGAAGTTGAGTCAAACTCAATGCCCGACCACAGCAGAAGATAGAGAGAAAATGAAAGATGTTCCCTATGCTTCAGCCATAGGCTCTATCATGTATGCAATGCTGTATACCAGACCTGACGTATGCTTAGCAATAAGCTTGGCAGGAAGGTACCAAAGTAATCCAGGAGTGGATCATTGGACAGCGGTCAAGAACATCCTGAAATACCTGAAAAGGACTAAGGATATGTTTCTCGTATATGGAGGTGACAAAGAGCTAGTCGTAAATGGTTACGTCGATGCAAGCTTTGACACTGATCCGGACGATTCTAAATCGCAAACCGGATATGTGTTTTTATTAAACGGTGGAGCTGTAAGTTGGTGCAGTTCTAAACAAAGCGTCGTGGCGGGATCTACATGTGAAGCGGAGTACATAGCTGCTTCTGAAGCAGCAAATGAAGGAGTCTGGATGAAGGAGTTCATTTCCGATCTAGGTGTCATACCTAGTGCATCGGGACCAATGAAGATCTTCTGTGACAATACTGGTGCAATTGCCTTGGCAAAGGAATCCAGATTTCACAAGAGGACAAAGCACATCAAGAGACACTTCAATTCCATTCGGGACCATGTCCAAGTGGGAGACATAGAGATTTGCAAAATACATACGGATCTGAATGTTGCAGATCCGTTGACTAAGCCTCTCTCACGAGCAAAACATGATCAGCACCAAGACTCCATGGGTGTTAGAATCATTACTATGTAATCTAGATTATTGACTCTAGTGCAAGTGGGAGACTGAAGGAAATATGCCCTAGAGGCAATAATAAAGTTATTATTTATTTCCTTATATCATGATAAATGTTTATTATTCATGCTAGAATTGTATTAACCGGAAACATGATACATGTGTGAATACATAGACAAACATATAGTCACTAGTATGCCTCTACTTGACTAGCTCATTAATCAAAGATGGTTATGTTTCCTAACCATAGACATGTGTTGTCATTTGATTAATGAGATCACATTATTAGGAGAATAATGTGATTGACATGACCCATCCCGTTAGCTTAGCACTTGATCGTTTAGTATTCTGCTATTGCTTTCTTCATGACTTATACACGTTCCTGTAACTATGAGAATTATGCAACTCCCGTTTACCGGAGGAACACTTCGGGTACTACCAAACGTCACAACGTAACTGGGTGATTATAAAGGAGTACTACAGGTGTCTCCGAAGGTACATGTTGAGTTGGCGTATTTCGAGATTAGGTTTTGTCACTCCGATTGTCGGAGAGGTATCTCTGGGCCCTCTCGGTAATACTCATCACTTAAGCCTTGCAAGCATTATAACTAATAAGTTAGTTATGAGATGACGTATTACAGAACGAGTAAAGAGACTTGCCGGTAACGAGATTGAACTAGGTATCGGATACCGACGATCAAATCTCGGGCAAGTAACATACCGATGACGAAGGGAACAACATATGTTGTTATGCGGTTTGACCGATAAAGATCTTCGTAGAATATGTAGGAACCAATATGGGCATCTAGGTCCCGCTATTGGTTATTGACCGAGAATGGTTTTATGTCATGTCTACATAGTTCTCGAACCCGTAGGGTCCGCACGCTTAACGTTACGATGACACTTTTATTATGAGTTTATAAGTTTTGATGTACCGAAGTTTGTTCGGAGTCCAGGATGTGATCACGGACATGACGAGGAGTCTCGAAATGGTCTAGACATAAAGATTGATATATTGGACGACTATATTCGGACACCGGAAGTGTTCCGGGAGTTTTCGGAGAAAAACCGGAGTACCGGAGGGTTACCGGAACCCCCCCGGGAAGTAATGGGCCTTGATGGGCCCTATTGGAGAAAGAGAGGGGCCGGCCAGGGCAAGTGGCGCGCCCCCTCCCCTTGAGTCCGAATAGGACAAGAAAGGGGGGGGGGCGGCGCCCCCCTTGCCTTCCCCCTCTCCCACTCCTTCCTTCCCCCTCCTTCTTGGATTAGGAAAGGGAGGGGGGAAACCTACTTGGAGTAGGTTTCCCCCTCCTAGGGCGCGCCTCCCCTTAGGCCGGCCCCCTCCTCCTCTCCTTCTTTATATACGGGGGCGGAGGGCACCCCATAGACACACAAGTTGATCTACGGATCGTTCCTTAGCCGTGTGCGGTGCCCCCTTCCACCATATTCCACCTCGGTCATATCGTTGCGAAGCTTAGGCGAAGCCCTGCGCCGGTAGAACATCAACATCGTCACCACGCCGTCGTGCTGACGGAACTCATCTCCGGAGCTTGGCTGGATCGGAGGCCGGAGATCGTCATCGAGCTGAACGTGTGCTGAACTCGGAGGCCCCGTACGTTCGGTGCTTGGATCGGTCGGATCATGAAGACGTACGACTACATCAACCGCGTTGTTATAACGCTTCCGCTAACGGTCTACAAGGGCACGTGGACATACACTCTCCCCTCTCGTTGCTATGCCATCAACATGATCTTGAGTGTGCGTAGGAAATTTTTTGAAATTACTACGGAACCCAACACAATAACCCTGATAGTAGAAGTTATATTACCGCCTAGGCTGTGCCTAGGACGCTTAAGCACCGCCTAGGCACTAGGCCAAGGCCAACCGCCTCGCTTACGCCTACCGCTTTTTCCAACCTTGGGTATGCCCAAGATAAATAAATAAATTTGTGGATGAAATCAAAATCGAACACATGGCATTTTGTTTCTATGTTCTTTTTTGAGCATCAACATCAAGGTTTATGCCAGAAAATTGCACATGTGATGTTGTTCAGAACTTGTTACAGATTAATGACCCAGATGCTAGCATAACTGTAGAAAATTCTTGTTCAATCAAGAGTCCATATTACTCCCACACTTGTTTACATAACAACTCGCCTGCAAATAAACATAAGACCACTGACTGCTGCAAGAAAACTAGTAATGCTCTGTAAATAATGTAAGACGTTTTAGGTCAACGTGGAAATGATTTTGTGGTCAGTACTTCGACATAAGAATCCTTTTATCTTACAGGGGCCTAGATAATTCGATCCAATTCCGAGCAAACCATTTGACAGCCATGTTCATATTCAATGAAAGCACAAACAACTTCTCTATAATAGTTAAGCTAACCCAACCAGGAGCTTCATGATCTAGATAAATTCTCTATTACATTATGGATATAATATGCATATGGTAAATGAATTCTCAGCAAGAAGCAGTAGCATTAGACAACTACAATGGCTGCTCTCTTCCCTCGCTGCATCCACGGGGATGTGCTTAGTTTCATTTTCGCCATAGTCTTTGTGGCGATCGCCCTCTACAGCTTGAGTGTTGTTGTATCCTTTGCCATCTTTTGCATTAGGGAGTTTTGCAGGCAAAGCCCGCGACTGCCACACCTCATCAGGACTGTGGTTTGTCAGCTAAAAGAACTTCGACATGCTCTTAGACCAACAAGTGTCATATTAGTTTCTGTACCCCCACCAGCAGGCTGGTCTAATAAACAAGCATATCACAATTTGATTTCTTTCTGGCATCATCCTACAAATTTAGGCATTTCATGTAAAGGATATCTGAAACTATTCAGACAAGGCATAAAAATAAAAATATTCAGTGATTGCGACTACATCTCTAACTGACCAATTATAGACTAAAATAGCAAAACAGGGGCCTCCATGGAAGGAGGAAATAATCTACAATTGGCAAAAACAAACTGTGTCCTTGGTAATCAAGACTGTTGAAATCAACCACGTAGTAGAAGTCCTGTCCGGTATGGACTAGGAGCAGTCACCGACTTGGTTTTGTAATAGGCTAGCAGCTAATATAAATACCCGTGTACCCCTACGTTGTAACATCAGATCAAACAAAGAAATAAAAATCCAAAGGCTCGACACGAGCCTTTTGCGATCAACTCAAGCGTGTCTCCTGTGCTTGTTTCTTGTGCTAAGCTAGCTAGACATCCAAAGCATCCACCAGGCTGCCTGCTTGCTAGTTTAGCTAGTACGTGCGTATTGCGTCTCCGTCGTCCGGCGACTTGGAAGCTAATCGGACAAGCTCGTACACGTATATTGTCGGAAGGTACTCGGCAGCATCGTGATCTGGGCCAACAATTGGTATCTAGAGCAAGGTTGATCTTCTAGTAACGGAGGATCATGGCCGACGACTAGAAGAACAAGCAGCTGGCAGAGTACTCCGGTGCGGCTAAAGTAATTGCTGCTCCGGCGAGTTCGTCGTATCCACGGTTTCATCGCCAGAACTTCGGGGTCTGGAAGGCCCTCATGGAGTGTGGTCTCCGCGCCAACGAGCTATGGGACACGGTTGATCCCGAAGACGACGCGTTCAAGAAGGAGGGAGCCGAGCACCGGAAGGATCGGCAGGCGGCGTCAGCGATTTACTCGGTGATGCCGATGGATGTCCTCCAACACCTGATCGCCAAAGAAACAGCGAAGGAAGCGTGGGATACCTTGAAGCTCATGTTCGAGGGACACACCCACGTCAAGCAAGCAATCTCCAAACTCTCCTAAGGAACTATGAGACTTTGGTCATGGGCGACAATGAGTCCGTGGATGCGTTCGCTTCACGGGTGGCTACTCTCGTCAATCGGATCCGCGCGCTTGGTGAAAACCTCACGGAGACCTCGGTTGTCCGGCGGTTCTTGCGCGCACCCCCTCCTCGGTACCTGCAAATTGTCATGACGATCGAGCAGTGCGTCGATCTCGAGACTCTAGCCATCGACGATCTCGTGGGACACTACAAGGCTCATGACGAGCGTATGCGGTATAGTCTCGAGAATGGGAGGAATGATGAGAATGTCATGCTCACACGGGCTCAGTGGTTGGCGCTGGACTCAAGAAGAGGTGGCGAGGGCTCTAGCAGCAACACTCGCCAAGATCGTGCGCCAAAAGAACAAAGTAAGAAGAACGCCGGCGATGGCGCTCCGAAGAAGAAGAAGTTCGACAAGCGCAAGATCAAGTGTCACAACTGTGACATCATGGGGCACTTCAAGTCGGAGTGCAAGAAACCACCGAAGGAGAAAGCTCTCATGGCCAAAGGAGGCGATGATGGAGACATGATGCTCATGGTCGAAGTATGTGAGCTAATGGATGAGGATAGTCCAGCTCCAAAGGCGCTGGCTATAGAGGTTGTCACGCTCATAGAGGAGGCAGTTTATCTTCACGATAAGAAGAGGATGAACACGTCGAGGCACGTGTGGTACCTCGACATGGGCGCTAGCAACCACATGACCGGTGACAAGGACCAGTTTTCTGAGCTCAGTGTTTCGGTGGGAGGCACGGTTTGTTTCGGTGATGGACGGACTGTTGACATCGCAGGGCGAGGTACTGCCCTGTTTGAGTTGAAGAATGGCGGTCACAAGGTACTCACAGATGTGTACTATATTCCCAAGCTAAAGAGTAGCATCATAAGTCTTGGCCAGCTCGAGGAGCGTGGTTGCAAGATTGTGCTCGAAGATGGCTTTCTATGGGGGTATGATCGTCAGAGGATGTTGATTATGAAGGTGCAGAGGTCACCAAACAGGCTCTACGTCCTCAACTTGGATCGTGTGGATCCGGTATGTCTCCTGTCGAGCATAGACGACTCGGCATGGAAGTGGCACGCGCGCTACGGTCATCTAAATTTCCAGGACCTTCGGCAACTTGGACAAAAGGAGATGGTACGTGGTCTACTGTGCATCAATCATGTCGACCAAGTGTGCGACGTTGTCTCATTGGGAAACAAAGGCGAGCCCCATTCCCAAGAGAGGGAAACTTTAGAGCGAGTAAAGCTCTTGAGTTGGTCCATGGAGACTTGTGCGGACCGATTACACCGGCCACCCCTGCCGGAAACAGATACTTCTTGCTTGTTGTCGACGACTTCAGCAGATTCATGTGGATTGTGCTGTTGAAGACAAAGGACCAAGCTTTGCAAGCCTTCAGGATAATAAAGATGGCGGCTGAAGTAGAATCTGAAGCCAAGCTGAAGGCCCTCCGTACCGATCGGTGAGGTGAGTTCAAGTCTCGTGCATTCACGGAATTTTGCGAAGCTCAAGGGATCAAGAGGTATCTTACGGCACCATATTCACTGCAGCAAAACGGTGTTGTGGAACGGAGGAACCAAACCGTCGTGGTGATGGCACGAAGCATGTTGAAGAGTAAAGGCATGCCGGGCAAGTTTTGGGGTGAGGCGGTCAATATGGCGGTTTATTTGCTGAACCGAGCTCCAACCAAGAGTGTGGTTGGGATGACGCCATACGAAGCATGGTACAGACACAAGCCTACGGTTGATCATCTTCGTACTTTCGGGTGCGTAGCGCATGTGAAGACAGTGACCGGGCATACTAGCAAATTGGCGGATCGGAGTACTCCAATGGTGTTGGTTGGCTATGAAAAGGGAACAAAGGCATACCATGCGTGTAACCCCTCGACCAATAAGGTGGCTGTGACGCGTGACGTGGTCTTTGAAGAAGCGAGGTCATGGAATTGGAACTCCACCGAGCCGGTATACCCATCTTCCGATGAAATTTTCAACGTTGTTTACAATGATTATGAGCATGCAGACATTGGTGATCAACCGAAGACGTCGAGTGCCGCGACGAGTAGTGCGAGTGGTGCAGCAGAGAAAAAGGACGCGAGGAGGCACGCGCCAGAAGCTGCAGCAGCCGACGTGTCTGAGGGCACGAACGGCACGCCCGGCAGCAACGCTCGCCCTGGTGGCGTTGTTCCATCAGGAGGGCCAGAGCAGGCCACACCAGCTCGTGGCTCACGTGGCACAGCACCGTCCAGCCCATGCAAGAGCCTGTCGGCTGGAGGTGTTTCCAGCATGCAGCAAAGCAGCCCACGTGCTGCACCACGAGCACATGAAGTCCTTGTACGTGAAGATGGTACACCTGTTTTGGCTGGTTCGTCTGAAGCTACAACCAGTTATGAAGAACAACAATCGCCAGAAATCGGGAGTTTGGCAACTCCAGATGATGTTACTTCATCTTCGACTGAACAGGAGAGAAGGGAACGTCCGCCGACATCAGTCTGTCTTCGGCCAGTGGTGGATTTATATCCAAAGGAAGCACTTCCAAAAATAAATCCTGTGAAAATTAAAGAAAGAGGACGGCATTGTCTGCTTAGCGTCGAGGAACCGACGAAATTTGAAGATGCAAACACGGAGGAGTGTTGGCATTGTGCTATGGACAAGGAGTTGGGATCGATCCAGGACAACAAAACATGAGAGCTCATGGATCCACCCAATGACCATAAAATCATAGGGCTCAAGTGGGTGTACAAAGTCAAGAAAGATGCCGAAGGAAACTTGGTGAAGCATAAAGCAAGGCTCGTAGCCAAAGGATACATACAAGAGCAAGGTGTAGACTTCGAGGAAGTATTCGCTCCTGTCACAAGGATGGAATCGGTGAGGCTAGTTATAGCTCTCGCAGCTCAAGAATCTTGGAGGCTACATCACATGGATGTAAAATCCGCTTTTTTGAACGGGGAGTTGAAAGAAGAAGTATATGTGAAGCAACCACCGGGTTACATCAAAAAGGGAGAGGAGCACATGGTGTTGAAACTACACAAGGCATTGTATGGGCTATGCCAAACTCCTCGGGCATGGAACATCAAGCTTGATCGTACACTAGTTTCTCTTGGTTTTGAGAAAAGTCCACTTGAGCATGCTATGTACAAGCGAGGTAAAGGTAAGGATCGTCTTCTAGTGGGCATCTATGTTGATGATCTCTTGATAACTGGAGCAGATGAGGAGAAGATTGCTAGATTCAAGCTACAAATGAAGGAGCTTTTCAAGATGAGTGATCTAGGGCTCTTGACTTACTATCTCGGGATAGAGGTACATCGAAAGCCGGAGGGAATCACACTATGCCAGGAAGCATATGCAAAGAAGATTCTTGAAAGCTGTAGCATGGAGGACTGCAATCCAAGTCACGTTCCAATGAAGCCTCGACTTAAACTTAGCAAGAGGAGCCAAGCACGCGCGGTTGATGCAACGGAGTATAGAAGTGTGGTCGGAAGCCTAAGGTATCTTATGAATACACGACCAGACTTGGCATATTCTGTTGGCGTAGTGAGTCGCTTCATGGAAGCACCCACGACAGAACATTGGGCAGCTGTGAAACAAATACTCAGGTACATCAAAGGGACAACTAACTTCGGTTGTGTCTACTTGAGAGAAAAGCGGAAGGAGATGGTGGAGCTACTTGGCTACAGTGATAGCGACTTGGCAGGAGATATTGACGACCGTAAAAGTACCTCGGGCGTGGCATATTTCTTGGGAAGAAGTATAGTGAGTTGGCTATCACAAAAGCAGAAGGTGGTCGCATTATCATCCTGTGAAGCAGAGTATATTGCAGCTGCAACCGCGGCATGTCAAGGTGTGTGGCTAGAAAGGCTACTCGGTGACCTCACTGACAAGGAACCGGAAGGAGTGGTGCTCTATGTTGACAACAAGTCCACGATTGCTCTATGTAAGAATCCAGTGCATCATGATAGAAGTAAGCACATTGATATAAGGTATCATTACATACGGGATTGCGTGGAAGAAGGCAAGATTGAACTCAACTACATTTGCACCGACGATCAGCTTGCAGATATCCTGACCAAATCTTTGGGACGACAGACGTTCACGGAAATGCGGGGAAGGATCGGCGTTCAAGCTGTGAAGTGAGGACATCGTG
>NC_041389.1:195589459-195601327 GCF_002162155.2 Triticum dicoccoides | reverse complement strand
TGATTGTTGGAATCAACCACGTAGTAGAAGTCCTGTTCGGTATGGACTAGGAGCAGTCGCCGACTCGGTTTTGTAATAGGCTAGCAGCTAATATAAATACCAGTGTACCCCTACGTTGTAACATCAGATCAAACAAAGAAATAAAAATCCAAAGGCTCGACACGAGCCTTTTGCGATCAACTCAAGCGTGTCTCCTGTGCTTGTTTCTTGTGCTAAGCTAGCTAGACATCCAAAGCATCCACCAGGCTGCCTGCTTGCTAGCTTAGCTAGTACGTGCGTATTGCGTCTCCGTCGTCCGGCGACTCGGAAGCTAATCGGACAAGCTCGTACACGTATATTGTCGGAAGGTACTCGGCAGCATCGTGATCTGGGCCAACAGAGACAAGCAAATGCAAATCAATGGCAATCATGTACTAAGGGAATGCTAAGACTGATTAATTGATGACTAGTACCAAGTAAACTGTACGAATTGATGACTAGTACCAAGTGTCTGGGCATCGATGTTCTCTTTTACCGGCACAAATTATGTCCTCCAGTCATATTCCAGACCCATAATGAATTTAGAGAATGACGACTCAGTGGGAAAAATATAAAGCTATATTTTTAACTCGCTGAACACATGTAACTTGATCAAGATTCCAAAGAAGATGTGGCGACAACTTCATTTCAAATGTGGAGGGACAATCTAAGTAGAACAAAACATTATAGTTTCTATTTTATATAACTATAAATTGAAGAGAAGGTCCCATCACAACAATAGGTATCTAAGTTAAGATTTTGATAAGTCAGTGGTGCTACCAAGCTCACTGAGATTCCTAATGAAATATTGCCAAAACACTAAATGAGAACAGGTTAAAAACAAATTACTGACTGTCCTGATAAATTTTATTAATTGCTTGCTAGCAGCACTAGCTTTTAAGATGGCATCACTAGAGGCACTCGATTCCCACGTCATTCCCATAAGCACAACATTGGGGGAAAACCTTCATCCTAAACCCATACTGTCATGTGCATAAGCACGAAGCATCCTGTTATCAAGGAAATAACACATCTAGTCAGTGTAAAAATGGAAGATACTATTGCTAATGGCTAGTAACGACACGACACTCATTTAAGAAAATCAGAGAACAAGAATTCTACTCTAGCTTGTTTTAGTTTGTTCTGTAGAAGGTAAAAAAGAAATTTACCACTAAACATGAGCAGCACTAAATAGGCCCGTTCCATTGTAAACTACTATCCCATATTTGTTGCAAATGCTAAGGGAGACACTGCAGCAGAAATTGTTTTTTAAATGGTAGCATGTGTTGACACGGAAAAGAAACAAATTCAGTTAAAGTAAGAACACAGACAACAAAAATGTAAACTTTCTGTACCACCACACTGGTCGGTGTAATTTTAAGCTCGCTAGTCTAGGTACAAGAAACCAAACATTACTAACTCTAGCTTTGAAACATCAAAATTAAAGGGGTTAGAAAAACAGGAATCAACATCTCTCAACCAAACAAAAGGAAGCTATGGATGGTTGGCATGACGAAAGGAAGCTAGTACCTTCTAGCAACGCCCCCAAATTGCCATGATGACAGAACCCTAGGCAGATGGGTTCCGTCTTAAGTTATGACTTACTAACTGTATGTCAGCGATCAAGGCATCGGGGCAGAGCAACCAGGAGCGCGCGAAGGCAAGGATTCGACTCGTGGGCCGGCAGCTCAGCATACTCGCGACCGACATCTTCCCCAGTGGCTTGCAGGCCCGAATTGGGCCCGTTAAGGGGTGTACGCGAGGATATATATTAGAGGCGAGGGTCCCGATCTTTCGATGAGATGATAACTATCGATTTGGTGGAGACGACTTTGATGATTTGACTACAAACATGCACGATGTTGCGCCTTAGCAATCGCTAAACCAATCTCCCGAGGTTACTGATGATGCTGGAAGCACGATCAGCCTAACCACGAAGGTCTATTCCTGCAAGCAATCGAAGAACATGCAAGAATATGATAAAGCAATCTGAATATTGCGAATATGGATGAAGTATTGATAATTGTGGGAATCTGAAAGCGGTTTTGGTCTGGTCGTTGGACACAAACGAAGTACATGAAGTTGCATTGGCTAACTTTTAACTAAACAAACCCAAGGAAAGATCTACTAGATGGATCTACTTATATAGGAGCAAGGGGTGGCGGCCAAGGAGGTGGGAGGACGTCCCAAGGCAGCCTAAAATCAACCCTAGGTCGTACAAGGCTCATGGGCCCAAGTGGAGGTGATGCAACACCTTTGGACTTGTTGTTTGACTCGGATTCTGCTGCAGCGTCAGATTGTTTCGTCGATATCTCAATGCTCCGGACGAATTTGAAGGTGAATCCAATTGGGTTGGAAAGAGCACGAAATCTACGTTCCAACAAAAAAGAATCACCCAATTCAGAGTCCATATAAAAAGTTGTTGGCGTTTTGAGTCGGGTATGTCTGTGCAGTCCGAATCTGAATCCAGAACGTGAGAGACTTGAACTCTATCTTCTCTTGGCCCAAAAGTGACGTGAGCGAACTTTTTGAACAACAAGTAAAAATCTCTTTCTCCCTTATCTTCATATGTGGATTGTACAAATGTCCCATATGCTTGCAAATATACATGACACAAAAGTTTGTGAAGTATTTTTGTCCTGTATGGCATAAATAAATTATTGCATAGTTTGCATTAGAAATCACCTCACAAATATACATGTATGCAATATTTTTGGTCATATCCATGGTAGTCATGTCCTCATCATCCTCCCCTTCTTGAAAACAAAGCCGTCCTCGGCGTTGCTCAATCCGAAATGTGGCTAACAAAAGAGACAAGATGCACATAGGACACATGTATACATGAGTAACTTTCATACTTCATAAAATGTAAAGCCAAAATATTGTCACAAGTATTAGAAGGAATGAAAATATTGCAACTCAAGTTGTACATATAAGTGAAGCTCTTATTCATATCAAAGGATTGCCAATGTTCATCATTAAGCCATCCCAACATTGGTGAATAAATCTTACTTGAATAAAATTTACATGCTACAACATGCTTAAATAAGCAAACATGAAATAAGTCATTTGACACAGAATCATCACCAAGATTAGAGGTCATATCAAAATGATTAAACATTGCTTCTTTTGCATCAACAATTAATTTAATGGGTGCACTCAAAATTGTTGGTATTTCAGTTGTTTGATCACATGATGCATTCATGACAGTAACACGAGTCTCTAAAATAGGTGGTGTGCTTAAATCAATAGGTAACTCAACACATGATGTATTCAAGTTAACTAGGCATGCATCATTCTCATGTGAAAGTGGAAAATGCGTACCTTTGTCATTACCTCTTATGATCAACTCAGATGATGCAGGCACCCTCGATGGTGATGTGTCACATGGTGGAGATGACGTAGTCCTCGCAACAACGGATGTGGTTGTCATAGTACGCCTAGTAGTTGAAGAAACATCTGTATCAACAGTTGGAATGTGCACCGTGCGCTTGTTCTCCTTGTGGGCAACACGTCGTTTTATTTCCTGTTCAGCTTTACAAGCAAGACGAAACAAATGGTCCATAGGATAACACTCTTCATGAATTAGTATCTCCTGAATATCATGGCTTAATCCTCCCCAAAATCTATCCATAAAATCTTCTTCACTTTCTTCTAAAAATGAGTGCAACAAGGTAGTTTGTAAATCATCATACTATTTTGTTACAGTGTCACTACCTTGTTTTAAATGTTCTAGTTTTTTTTATCATGCCACGAGTATAATAAACATCGATGAATCTATCTCTCATGACATGTTTTAAACCATCCCAAGTAGTAGGTATATAATCATGGTTTAACCGACAATATTCACTCCACCAAACTAAAGTGAAGCTACTGAAAGTACTAACCGCAACTTGAAATTTTCCATGCTCATCAAAAGTGTGGGAAGAAAATATAGCATTTATTTCGTACTCCTATTCAATATATAAATCAGGCCTAAAACGACCAGTAAATGGTGGCATGGAAACATTAACCTCATGTGCATTCTCATGTTGTTGCTCCTCTTGTGACGGTTCTTGTATTTTCTTAGGTGATGGCAAATCTCCCACGATCGATGAAGCCCAAGAACTAACAACTCCGAAACCTGCCATAATTAGTAGAAAATAATAAACAAAATCTCAGAATAATATTCCTATGAACTACTAGGATGTGGTGGTAAAACGCTCACAGTATAGCAAATATCAATATCTTACAAGTTCTTACCATGCAGCAGGTGGTGATAGGCAACCAGCGGTGTCAAATAACTCTGAAGATTATGTAAAGCGATTGCCAGGGGAACGTACGTATACACGGTGAAGAAATATGTGGAGCTGGGTTGGCTATATATGGTAGCAAAAAATTAGCAATAATCAATTCAAAGATGCAATATTGAATAAACGCTCAACGACAGTACTATGCTGGTCCTATGCTAGACCGGACTAGAGACACGAGCCTAGAACACTAATAAGGTCATGGCGTAGCACAACTAGCATCAATGAAGGATACTAAGTAGCTCTGGACAGCAAGATATAAGTGAAGATCACAACGGCAGTAAAGATAATGATGAAAAACAACTGCCAAGCATCATATACGACAACTCTCTCTCCAACTTTCCTCTTGAAAAGTTTGAGCCAATTTTCTGATCTTTTTTCAAAGAATGCAACTAACTCAAGCTTTCCAATGCAAAAAGAATCACTCAATTCCGAATTGATATGAGGAGTCAAAGAATTCTAAAACTGGCCTGAAAAACTGGAACAAACTGTATGCGCGAACTTCGAAGGGCAAAAAGACCTATTTAGAAGCTGGTTTTGAGGTGCCAAATATTGAAATAGCTTCTGCAACTATTTAGATGTGGCTCGTTGCTAGCTTTCATTTGAGTACTCGCAGAGCCAAAACGGACTTCGTATGAGGAAGTTATGTCTGTTTTACTGAACAGTGCGCAAAACAGATTCCAATCCGAATTCAACTACGAGATTGAGTCTACATAGATCCAAATTTTGTTTTTTTCCTCTCTTTTTTTCCTCACACTTTTATCTTTTTTTCTATCTCTCTTTTTTTCTTTTTTTTTTCTTTCCTTTTTTTCTTTCCTTTTTTTCTTTTTTTTTCTCTATCTTTTTTTCTCCCTCTTTTCAAGACAAACTAGATAAGATGCAGATTGAAACAGGCGAAGATGTGAATGACCTCAACTATGATTATGACAATGAACAGGGCGTGGCACGTGGTGGAAATTGATGGATGGGATGGTGGACAGCGGAAGGGATAATGATGCAGCGGCGGCATGACTAATGTGAACAGAACTCGAAACTCTAAAGGAACTAGACACTAAGACCAGCAACTCGACACGGCGATGCAACCGATAATTCAATATTGCAAACAAAGAAAAGAAAATTGCAAAGGCTCAGACTGGCTAGGACAAAGGAGGAATAGATCTAACTTTTTCTGTGGCTTTTTCTTGGACAATAGGTAAGAAAATAAATCAAATCTAGGGATAACTGGAAATTCTCACCGAGCAACCTGAAAACTGATACCACTTGATAGAGGCGAGGATCCCAATCTTTCGATGAGATGATAATTATCGATTTGGTGGAGACGACTTTGACGATCCGACTACAAACGTGCACGACGTTGCGCCTTAGCAATCGCTAAACCAATCTCCCGAGGTTACTGACGATGCTGGAAGCACGATCAGCCTCACCACGAAGGTCTATTCCTGCAAGCAATCGAAGAACATGCAAGAATATGATAAAGCAATCTGAATATTGCGAATATGGATGAAGTATTGATAATGGTGGGGATCCGAAAGCGGTCTTGGTCTGGTCGTCGGACACAAATGAAGTACACGAAGTTGCGTTGGCTAACTTTTAACTAAACAAATCCCAAGGAAAGAGCTGCTAGATGGATCTACTTATATAGGAGCAAGGGGTGGCGGCCAAGAAGGTGGGAGGACATCCCAAGGCAGGCTAAAATCAATCCTAGGTCGTACAAGGCTCATGGGCCCAAGTGGAGGTGATGCAACACCTTTGGACTTATTGTTTGACTCAGATTCTGCTGTAGCGTCAGATTGTTTCTTCGATATCTCAATGCTCCGGATGAATTTGAAGGTGAATCCAATTGTGTTGGAAAGATCACGAAATCTACTTTCGAACAAAAAAAGAATCACCCAATTCGGAGTCCGTATAAAAACGTTGTTGGCGTTTTGAGTCAGGTATGTCTATGCAGTCCGAATCTGAATCCAGAACGTGAGAGACTTGGACTCTATCTTCTCTTGGCTCAAAAGTGACGTGAGAGAATTTTTTGAACAGCATGTAAAAATCTCTTTCTCCCTTATCTTAATATGTGGATTATACAAATGTCCCATACGCCTGCAAATAGACATGGCACAAAAGTTTGTGAAGTATTTTTGTCCTATATGACATAAATAAATTATTGCATAGGTTGCATTAGAAATCACCTCACAAATATATATGTATGCAATATTTTTTGGTCATATCCATGGTAGTCATGTCCTCATCATATCAATTGGTGTGTTTTGCATGTGGATCTGGGAATGGACTGGTGGCTTCGGCCAGAACCTTGCGAGTCGCGTGTGAGAGCTTGAAACAGCCATCCATGGCGAATTGATTCCCCAATTCGAATATATACAACTGATAGCTTACATCTGGCATCAGAGCCGTTCCGTCTTGGAGTTCCCCCGCCATCCACACCACACCAGATTTCATGATTTGCGCCGGCGAGAAGCCATGGAGAATCTATCGGCGGAGGGCCGCAACATCCAGGAATTCGTCAAGTCTGCTGTCACCGATGATTTCGAGCAGCGCCTCAAGGTACAAAGCGACGTCCTCCTCAAGTACATGACCAAGTTGCTTTAGGAGTCGACCAAGACCCAGGATGGCCTCATCACCGCCCGCGTCGATGGCGTCCGCTCCGAGCTCCACCTCGACATCAAGCAGATCCGTTCAAATCTGGAGCGGGTGGACAAGGCCGACTATGACACCCGAACTGGAGGTCCCTCTGCTAGTTGGGAGGCGAGAACCCACAACATCTATGTCCCACCCCTGGCTAGAGGTACGCACGAACTGTCATCTCCGTGAGAAATTCAGTCTCCTCGCTGGTGGCTCTGGATCAGGGCAAGCAGTTCAGTTCAGGGCCGCGAATTGAATTGCCGCGATTTGATGGCTCTAATCCACAGCTGTGGTAAACGAGATGTGAAGATTATTTCAAGTTATGGGGCACTCATCATAGCAGATGGATTTCCTATGCCACTGCCCGAGTCGAAGGTGCAACCGCTCGCTGGTTGGAGTCAGTGTAAAGGAGGACTGCTGATCTGCACTGGACTGAATTCTGCAACCCATTGCAAACTAGGTATGGCCGTAACCAGCACCAGAATCTTATGCGGAAGATGTTCAGAATCAATCAGACTGGGACAGTGGAGGAATATGTGGAGCAGTTTGCAGAGTTGTATGACTAGCTCATGGCTTATGAAACCAACCTGGATCCATTGCATTACACCACTCGTTTCATAGATGGACTGAAACCAAGTGTCTGAATGGCCATAGCTATGCATAAACCCCGAGATCTAGACACTGCTTATGAGCTGGCTCTGCTACATGAAGAATTCGGAGAATTATAATACACCACTGCAAAAGGAGTACAACATCCTCAGGTCCTTATCCTTACAAGGCCAAGTTAGTGGAAGAAAGGAACTAGTTGAGGGTCACAGGACCTTGTCAGCTGAAGACAAGTGGATTTCTATGAGGAATTACAGGAAAGCAAAAGGGTTGTGTTTCATCTGTGGTGAGAAATGGTCCAAAGATCATCAGTGCAAGTCCACGGTTCACTTGCATGTGGTACAGGAGCTCATTGAGCAGTTGGAGAGCTCCACTTCTTCCCTTGATGAATCAGATAGTGACTCTGATAATCTAATGTTGCTGTCAGCAGCTGCTACTAGTAACAGTGTTTCTGTATTGTCTCTGTCATTGCCAGTAATCATAAGGGATGCAGAACTTAAGTTCCTAGTTGATTCCGGCAGCACTCACTCATTCTTAGACAGTTCTCTGCACCACATTCTCTCAGGAATTACTGACATTAAAGCAGCTGCTGTCAAGGTAGCAGGTGGAGGAAAATTGATTTGCTCACAGCAAGTGAAACACTGTCAGTTTTGTTGTCAAGGACAAGAATTTTTCACATGATTTCAGGCTTCTATCCTTAGGTGGTTATGATGGTATTTTGGGCCTAGATTGGCTAGCCAAGCACAGTCCCATACATTGATTGGGAACAAAAGTGGCTTTCATTTCAGTACAAGGGTGCTATAGTCACTTTACAAGGAGAACTGCCCGAGGAATGTGCCTTTACTATTATGGCTATTTTTCAGAACACTAATTCTGAACAAAATGAACAATTACCTGAAATTCAAGTTCTACTGGACAAATATGCTGTAGTTTTTTCTCCACCCACTGGTCTGCCTCCCAGAAGACAATTTGACCACATTATACCCCTAATTCCTGGGGCACAACCAGTGTCCATCAGACCTTACAAAATTCTTCCCCACCTGAAGGTTGAAATGGAAAAGCAAGTACAAGCAATGTTGCAAGAGGGTCTGATTCAGGTGAGCAATAGCCCATTTTCTTCTCTTGCTCTAATGGTCAAGAAAAAAGAAGACGGAGATTGGAGGCTGGTCATTGATTTCAAACATGTCAATGCCCTTATAGTGAAAAGTAGGTATCCTATTCCTGTCATAGATGAGTTATTGGATGAACTTGCTGGAGCTTGTTAGTTTTCTAAGTTGGATCTTAGAGCTGGATACCATCAAATAAGATTGGCACCAGGAGAGGAATTTAAGACTGCCTTCAAAACACATTCTGGCCACTATGAGTTCACTGTAGTAGCTATGGGTCTGACTGGAGCACCTAATACCTTCTAAGGAGCAATGAAGACAGATTTAGCTCCAGTTTTGAGAGGAGAGGACCATTGTGCAGTGTGTTTCTTTGATGACATCCTCATATTCAGCAAAACCCTGAAGGAACATTCATACATCTTGACAAGGTGTTGAGCATTCTGTTGGAAAAACAATGGAGGGTCAAACTGAGCAAGTGTGACTTTGCTAAGCAAGAAATTGCTTATTTGGGCCATGTCATTAGTGACAAGAGAATCTCCACTGATGCCAGCAAAATTACAACTGTCAAGAATTGGCTAGTTCCTGCTGATGTCAAACAAGTTGGAGGATTTCTGGGCTTAACTGGATATTACAGGAAGTTTATCAAAATATATGGAATGATTAGTAGGCCATTGACTGATTTGCTGAAAAAGGGAACTATCTTTGTTTGGACACCAGCTACAGAGCTATCTTTCCAAACTCTGAAGCAATATCTTATTAATGCCCTTGTGTTAGCACTACCTGATTTTTCCAAACAGTTTGTGGTTGAAACTGATGCTTGTGATGTTGGTATTGGTGCTGTTCTCATGCAACAGGACCACCCCATTGCTTTTGTTAGCAGAGCATTGGGCCCCAGGAACAAAGATCTATCTGTCTATGAAAAAGAATATCTAGCTATATTATTAGCTATTGAACAATGGAGACCATATTTGCAATTTCAGGAATTCATCATCAGGACAGATCAGAAGAGCTTGATTAATCTGTCTGATCAGAGGTTACATACTCCTTGGCAGCAAAAAGCACTTACAAAGATGATGGGGCTTAACTATAAAATTGTCTACAAAAAGGTTCTGACAATTCTGCAGCTGATGCTCTCTCTAGAAGACCCCAAGCAGATTCTCAAGTGCTAGCAATTTCTGGTGTCAAACCTAGTTGGCTTGAAGATGTTTTTGTCAGCTATAAGGATGATCCAAAAGCACAAGAGCTATTGCAACAACTGTCAGTGCAGCCTAAATCCAGAAACAATTTTCAATTGGTCCAGGGAGCGATAAGATACAAGGGCTGCATTTGGGTGGGCAATGACAATGATCTGCATACAAAGATCTGTCAGGCCTTCCATGACACTCCTTTGGTGTAGCGACCCGACCCGAATGGATCAAGTCTCTGTGCTTATGTGTCATCCCTGGATCAGTATGCTGACACACACAGTACTCGAAGGATTTATAACAGAGGTAAATCACATGTATAAAGTAACGTAAAAACTATTACCTCAATCCAAAATATAGCGGAAGCAACAAGGTTGTGGATTCCCATCAACACCAACGGCAAAGTTGAGTATAGGAAATCGTAACCCTAACGTACCACTTACTCGTCGTCTGAAAAGTCTGCAACATGAAAAGTTGCAGCCCGAAAACGGGTCAGCACATGGAATATGCTGGCAATGTAACACATAGAGAGTAATGAAAGAATAGGCTATACTACATGCATATATGGCTGGTGGAAAGCTCTATGATTACAGTTTTTGCGAAAAGCCAATTTTTCCCTACTTCAAAGGAATAAAATTTATTTAACTATCATGGTGGTTGTTAAACATTGAGAATGGTTGACAGCATCCTCAATCCCAATTAAAAGTACTCATTAAACCCAAACAAATTATAATAAGTAACGTGTTGAGATCAACAGGATAATCCAAGAACTAGATACTCAAAATGTCCATAACCGGGGACACGGCTAATCATGATTAGTTTGTTACTCTGCAGAGGTTTGCGCACTTTTCCCACAAGACTCGATCGCCTCCGTTTGGTTTCTCGCACTACAGGGTGTTTGAGAAGGCGGATGACCGAGACATAGTCTTTCAGAAGCGCTAGCACCTTACATGTGGAGTAAACCGGTACACCTACATCCCCTACATCTGCTAGTCTACCCCGTAAGAGTTCGCACAACTTAGTCAACTATGCTAGAGCCCATAGTAGCATGTGGCTGCACACGGAAGTTTCTAGCATGAAAGATCTTATGATCCCTTTGAGCCTGGGTGGCGGTCCAAAAAAAACAGGCAAGTCCTGATAGACATCAGGTGCCTCAATCCACCCAGATGTGTGTTTAAGTTGCCACCTTAGATAAACCATTAAAATTATCAATCTCACATCTGTCATGGATATCACTCACCCAATCCACGTCTACTAGCATAGCATGGCAATATAAGCAAACGTAGAGTAACTCCCAAAGGTTTCATAATAATACAGGTAATAGGTACTACCTCATCTACTTCCCATCCCACAATTTAATTAGATCCTAATCATGCAATGTGTGAGGATTGATCTAATGCAATAAAACATGGGTTGTAGAAAAGGTATGATCAAAGTGTGAACTTGCCTGCAATGTTGATGAAGATGATTCGCACTCAAAACTCGTGATAGATCTACTCGTCACACTCCGGTCAATCTATCGTAAGCAAACAATAGTAACCACACAATAAGTACTCATCTAATGCATAGGGAAAAATCGAACAAGAGAACGAACCAGAAAGTTCAACTTAAGAACTCCGGTTGCAAAGAAAGAACGAGCCGAACAAACGACGAAAAACAAACGGCGGAAGAAAACAACTCGGTTCTAGCAAGTTGAATCTAGGTCAAAATTTTACTGTAGCAAAAGCTTGTTCAAGTTGATTAGACGAAACGGCGGTTTCGAGATGAAACTCCAGGCGCTTGAATCACCTGATTCCGATAAACGAGCAAGAAGATAAACTAGAACGAAGATCGGATCTGAGATCGCGATCGCGGAATAAATCCGACGAGAAGAAAAAGAAGAACGGTTATACGAACAGACGTCGTTAACCGGGAAATAATCGGTGATCACGTTCGTTGAGACGAACGGTCCGAAAGAAGAACGAAAACCAATCTAGGGTTTTCGGAAAAGAGATCGAAACGAAAAACCGATCTAGAACACCGGAACGGTTTAGC
>NC_041389.1:195583761-195588861 GCF_002162155.2 Triticum dicoccoides | reverse complement strand
TTTTTTTTTAACGGTCTCGCGCGCAGAGAAATAAATAAAAGAAAATCTAAACGAACTCCAAAATTAATAAAGTAAATTTCTCCGACTCCTAAAAATGAGCTGAGCAAAATGAACTTTACTCGGGACCTAAAATAAAATTTTCAAAAACGCGCATTTTCCCTATCCGAATAAAATGCAAATAAAACTCCGGCAAACAAAATTTGATCTATTTATTAAATCTTCATTTTCCTAAATTTGGGAAAGTCATATTATTCCCTCTCTTATATTTTTGATAACGGAAAAATAATTGAAGATGAAATAAATAAATCAAATGATCCTCTTTTCAATTCGAGAAAACTCTCAAATATGAAAATAACGAAATCTCCAACTCTCTCCAAGGGTTCTTGAGTTGCGTGAAATTTCTAGGATCGACCAAAATGCAAGAAAATAAAATATGCATGATGATCTATTCCAAATTAAAAATAAATTCAAAGGGGCTTTGAATTTAATTCTTTGAAACTCCCAACTCATATTTCATATAATTTGAAGAAGTCATTTTATCTTCTCTCGTGAAAATCATTGAGTCGCATAAAGTTTCAGAATTGGAATATTTCCAAATGAAATTCAATTATTTTTCAAACACCCTTTTCATTTTAAATGGAAGAAGTCATGTCATCTTCTCTCTAGGTTTTTGTGTTTGAAAAGCATTTGAATTCACGGAGAGCATAAAATGCAAAAATGAAAGTTTGGGAAAGTCCTTTTATTCCCTCTCATTTAACTTCCAAAAGTTTCGAATTCACTCACTTTCAGTCAATCAATCAAGCAATCAATCAAATCTATCTATTTGTTTATAACATTCCAAAATTTAGAATTTTGGGATGTTACAAACTACCACCCTTAAAATGAATCTCGTCCTCGAGATTCGGAGAGGCTAGAAAGAATAGGTTAGGGTTTGGGGTCTTCTCAAAGTCCATCGATCATCTCCGAGGTCTCGGGTGCTACCACCCTTAGAAACATTGTTACGGTTCCATCAAAACTCATATACTCCATCCTTATCGTTGACAGTGTCAGTCTTCTCAGATAATCCCTTCTCTGGGCTCTTCCGGTAGTGGCATAACCTTTTCCTCAATTCCTTTGTCCTTTCATCTTGGTAAGGTTATTTCGAGATTGGGTCTTCTTAGCTGATGGGTCTGGCGCCATTACTAAACAACTATCGATATCTCATGGTGGTTAACAATTTATGGTTTCTCCTGCAGGAAATGAATCTGGGTTGATCCTCACCGTATAACCTACGGTTGGCAACAACTGCCGTGTACAAGGGAAAAAAATACCTATACCTTTCTAAGGTTCAAACAAGGTTTTGATCGTTGTCTCTCCACTATAGGTAAGTCACTCAGATTTACCATCCCATATAGCAAAGCGAATAATAAGAGTAAGTCGGTATGGTGATCAATCCATCCCGCACCCAAATCATTTCCTTGTACATGGTTTAGCGAATCTCGCATTCTACACTCGGTCATCCTCACAAGCATTGCAGAATTTCTCTTATCGACGAACTAAGTTCGGATAATCCATGGATTCTGCAAGCCAGACAAACATCTATCGTTACTTAACAACTCTCAGGTTTTGCGTAAACTCCTATAAAATCGCTTGTCGATAAAATCGTAACTTCTTCCAGGGTTTTTCCTTCAGCAAGAATGTGCTTGCTTCTTCGCAGGTCCGGGGCCTGTGGGTTATGGCCCATCTCATCACTTGTAGTCCTTGAACTTATCATCGGGCAACTGATCATTATCCCAACATCCAACTTCCTGGCATACTTAAAATCCATCCAAATGTACTGTCTCTTTTCCTTATATTTGCACCAAACGGGGACATGATTACTCAGACTCTTCATGGAATTTCCATTGATCCATATTTCCAACATCATACCTCATTTATATCCAATAACACTTCATCTCTTCATCCTCGTGGGATGTCCCACATACCGTGATAAAACTTATACTTATGAAATCCATACTCCACATCATTATCCTTTCCGCGGTCAAGCGTCCTTATAGGGGAATATTGGCCATCTCTGCATGGCACTTCTTCAACTGGGAAACGTAAAACACATCTTGAACTCCTGACAGTCCTCCGGGTGACTCTAACTTGTTGGCCACTTCTCCATACGCTCCAAAACTCGGTATGGTCCTACAAACCTCGGGGCTAACTGTCCCTTAACTCCAATCCGTTTAACTCCTCGCAGAGGGAACACATGAAGACATGCTCTGTCTCCAATTTCATAGACTACCTCCTTGCATTTTTAAGTCTGCATAACTCTTCTACCTGGACTGAGCTACCTTCAGTCTATCTCGAATCAACTTAACATTCTCTTCTGACTCCTTGATCACATTTGGTCCAAACAACTGTCGGTCTCCGACTTCATCCCACATACTCTTGGGGCATCACACATATCGAGACAAAGCTCATGTTCCTTTTCGTCTGAATCCACTCAGTGGAGTATCCTTATCTTTTCCAGGGGTCAAAGGTTCTTACAGGGTACTACCACCCTTAAAATACACAAATCTTCCATAGACCATATTTCTCTTATCCTCAAAAATGGTCAAAATCCTCCTTCATAGAGTAGCAACTCATAAAATCCATATCAGTACCAATGAGGCTAACTTTATTAATTCTCAAATCCTTACAATCTCCTGTTTTTGCATTACATGCCTCAATTCAATACCTCTATATAAAAGAAAATGTTCTCACTACCACTACTATATTACTTCTGTTACAAACTCAACTATTTATCACAAGTCTCCTTCTCCTTCGGACAACCTCTGGCAAAGTGCCCTGCTCCATTACAACGGAAACACATTACTTCTGACAGGTTTCGAGGTTTCCTCATGATCACATAGCCTCGTTGGGTCCTTATCTTCCCTCTTGGGCAATCATTGAAGTAGTGCCCTGAATTTTTGCACCTGAAACATGTGATATGACTCAGGTCTTTCTTTGTGGAAATTGGGTTGTTCCTCGAATCCAACCTACTTCTCTTCCTGGACCTTTCCGTTCCAGTCAGGGCTTCTATTTCCTGTGGGTCATACTCTACTTCCTCTGTCGGGAATTCTACTAGATCTCCATTCAGACAATCTTGGGAGATGTGTCCTTCTTCTCCACATGAATAGCATGACTTAGTGCAGGGTCTAATTGGCTCTTCTTTGGGTGTGTCCTCCACCTCTTTCTTCATCACAGGTTCTTCTAAACCTTCCATGGGGGCTCCTTTCATTGCTTCTTCCTTCTGCTGGATGGTTCTTTGTACCAAGGGGTAAATGTGACACTGAGCAGGGTAGTGGGTAGTCCCTTCACACAAGAAACAAGTGATCTGCCTAGCTGGGCATTCTTCAACTGGGTGACTTCCTTCACAATTACGGCATTCATCCTCGTGTTCTTTATGGGTGTGTCCGATTTCTCCACAAATCTTGCATGCACATGGTTTCCTCATATCCTTTCCATAAGGCTTCAACTTCTGGGACACAAACTGTGACTTTAGCAAAGTCAACTTAAATTCTTTCCAAGTGGTTACTCTTTTCCATCCTTTCATGGTTTGGTATATCTTCCACCAAGTAGCAGCACCTCTTTCAAAGCATTGAAGGGCATACTGGGCCATATCCTTTCCGACTATAGGGTTGTTCTCCATATGATCCTCCATGTTCTGAATCCATCGGTCTGTCTCCAATTGACTCATCGGTCCAGAAAATACAAGATCATCTCCATTCATCCTCTATTGGGTCCATGGGTTTTGGGGTGAGATAAGAGATATCAAGAGAGGGATGCACACAATGCAAGCAACAGTTTTGAAAAGACAGATTTTTTTGTTGTGGCTGTCGAGAAAACATCAAACAAATGACAGCTCACAAGCATCGCATCTAACGTAGGTATATAACAGGGGTTTGGTCTTCTAAAGGTCAATAAATCTTCAACGTCTCCAAACTCTTCAAGCCTTGTTCATGCCTCCAATGGCTTCTTCCGATCATGCTTGTCCTTCTCAAGTTCTTTTGCCAGATCAACTCTGTTGACGTGAAGTCTCTCGTGACATCCTTGAATATTCTGGAATTGCATTCCAAACTTCTAGGTTTCAACATCCTTGGCATGAGCCATGGTCATACTGTCCTTCAGTTCCTGACAAATCTCCGGTATCTCAAGGTTTTACTTCTCTAGCTTGGCTGCTTTCAACTTCTGGTCTTAAGTTCTTCACGAAATGCTTCCTTGTCTAATACGACTTCCTGGAGCTCCACCTTAAACTTCTTGATGTAATACTCCAGATCCTGGTGATACACCGGCTAGGGTTAAAACTTCATATTATGATAGGTGCTCCGTCAGCCTTCTTCCATCAAATCCATTCTGAAGACTTGCATCCTTAACTCAGCACGGTGACAATAGCATTAGCGGGTGATGACATCACGGATAATCATGTTTCTGCCCTTGTCATTGCCATGAGCTATCTTCCATAGTTGATATCCCCTGCCTTAGGATTTTCTTCGAGTTCTCATACTCCTTGTTTCAGTCTTTCTTCGATACACCTTAATCTCGGGTATTGACAACTTCCATAATCTGCCAAGTTCCATAAGGGTAGCCTTCCTAGGTCATACAAATCTAGGGATTCTTCAGAGCCTCCAATTCTCCTAGTCTTCAGAGTCTTCAACAGCTGTAGTTTCCATTTACACGGTAAAATCCTCTTCATTCCAAATGGTCTTAGTTGTCCGATATCTTGTACTTCTTGGAGTGGTCTCATCAGTCGAATCTTCGTGTGGTCAAAAGGGAAAAGGGGTATGGTCTCACTAAAAGGGGAATATTTGAATAAACTCAGAAGAGAAGAGAGGTAAAAGATCTTTTGAAAGGGAAAGTTGTAGAGAAAAATCTTTGCTATTGGCTTGCCAGTTTCTAGGGTCACGTCCTACAGTCAACATGTGCTCTGATACCATCTTGTAGCGACCCGACCCGAATGGATCAAGTCTCTGTGCTTATGTGTCATCCCTGGATCAGTATGCTGACACACACAGTACTCGAAGGATTTATAACAGAGGTAAATCACATGTATAAAGTAACGTAAAAACTATTACCTCAATCCAAAATATAGCG
>NC_041389.1:195567089-195581488 GCF_002162155.2 Triticum dicoccoides | reverse complement strand
GTGGGGCGGCGGAGAGGAGAGGAGAGGTGTTGGTTTGGTGTGTTTAGAGGGGGGGGGTGCTTGGGTATTTATATTGGGGAGGGGAGGGTTTTGCTTGGGGTAGGGGACAAGAAATAGATTAGGATTAGGAAACAAAAGGAAAAGATCTAGAAATAGATACGGAATAAACGAACATAGGACAAGAGTCCTACTAGGACTAGGAAAGAAAGGAAACGGCGGCTCCTGGCTCCCTGGTGCGCGCGCTAGCTATGGCCTTTTGGCCGGCCGGCGGCTAGCGGCGCTGCATTTTTTTTTTAACGGTCTCGCGCGCAGAGAAATAAATAAAAGAAAATCTAAACGAACTCCAAAATTAATAAAGTAAATTTCTCCGACTCCTAAAAATGAGCTGAGCAAAATGAACTTTACTCGGGACCTAAAATAAAATTTTCAAAAACGCGCATTTTCCCTATCCGAATAAAATGCAAATAAAACTCCGGCAAACAAAATTTGATCTATTTATTAAATCTTCATTTTCCTAAATTTGGGAAAGTCATATTATTCCCTCTCTTATATTTTTGATAACGGAAAAATAATTGAAGATGAAATAAATAAATCAAATGATCCTCTTTTCAATTCGAGAAAACTCTCAAATATGAAAATAACGAAATCTCCAACTCTCTCCAAGGGTCCTTGAGTTGCGTGAAATTTCTAGGATCGACCAAAATGCAAGAAAATAAAATATGCATGATGATCTATTCCAAATTAAAAATAAATTCAAAGGGGCTTTGAATTTAATTCTTTGAAACTCCCAACTCATATTTCATATAATTTGAAGAAGTCATTTTATCTTCTCTCGTGAAAATCATTGAGTCGCATAAAGTTTCAGAATTGGAATATTTCCAAATGAAATTCAATTATTTTTCAAACACCCTTTTCATTTTAAATGGAAGAAGTCATGTCATCTTCTCTCTAGGTTTTTGTGTTTGAAAAGCATTTGAATTCACGGAGAGCATAAAATGCAAAAATGAAAGTTTGGGAAAGTCCTTTTATTCCCTCTCATTTAACTTCCAAAAGTTTCGAATTCACTCACTTTCAGTCAATCAATCAAGCAATCAATCAAATCTATCTATTTGTTTATAACATTCCAAAATTTAGAATTTTGGGATGTTACATTTGGGGGGACACTCAGGTTTTCCTGTCACTTACAAATGAATTCGTGCACTATTTAAGTGGGTTGGTATGAAGAAGAAGATCCAGCAGTTTGTGCAGTCTTGTCTTATCTGTCAACAAGCAAAACCTGAAAGAGTGGCTTATCCAGGGCCGTTGTCTCCTTTAGCTGTTCTTGCCAGAGCTTGGGAAACTGTGACTATGGATCTTATCTCAGGGTTTCCTTCTTCTGATCAATATGATTGCATTATGGTGGTTATTGACAAGTTCACAAAATATGGACATTTTATCCCTGTCAAACATCCATATACTTCCCAGAAGATTCCTGATGTATTCTTGGAAAATATCTACAAACTTCATGGTATGCCTCTATATATTGTGTCAGATAGAGACCCTGTGTTCACCAGCTACTTTTGGCAGGCCTTAATGAGAAGGACAAGAGCTGTACTTAACATGAGCACAACGTATCACCCTGAAACTAATGGACAGACTGAGCGTGTCAATCAATAGGTGGAGTGTTTTTTGCGTTGTTTCATCAGTGCTCACCTGAAGAAATGAGCTCGGTGGCTCTCCCTTTGTGAATTTTGGTACAATACTAATTGGCATTAAGCACTCAATAAATCTCCCTTTGAGGTTCTTTATATCCATGGTCCTCAGCACTTGGGGATTTTAGCTTCAGATGCAGTTGATCTAATTGATCTGCAGCAGTGGTTGGATGCCAGAGAGGTTGTTCAACAGTCAGTGCGCCAACATCTGTTGCGTGTTCAACAAAGAATGAAACATCAGGCCGATAAGAAATGCACAGAGAGAACCTTTGCTGTGGGTGATCGGGTGTTCCTCAAACTTCAGCCATACATGCAGTCGTCGGTGGTGCATAGAGCTAATACAAGCTTGCCTTCAAGTATTTTGGGCCGTTTTTGATCCTGGAGAAGATCGGCGAAGTGGTTTACCGCCTGCAGTTACCAGCGTCTAGCCAAATTCATCCAGTCTTCCATGTTTCACAATTGAACCACTATGTGCAACCACACCAAGAGGTATTCAAGTCGCTTCCTTCTGTTGATGCTCATCTCCAGTTCCCTGTTAAGATACCGCAGGAGCGTATTCGCTGCTCGGACCACCAATCGGTGGAACAAGGTTTGGTCCAATGGAGTGGAGTGGATGCTTCTTCGGCAACCTGGGAGGATAAAGATTCGCTTCGCCAGTTATTTCCGCGTGCCCCGGTGTCTGTGTCAAAACCGGCAGATCTCGGGTAGGGGGTCCCGAACTGTGCTAGGCGGATGGTAACAGGAGACAAGGGACACGATGTTTTTACCCAGGTTTGGTCCCTCTCGATGGAGGTAAAACCCTACTCCTGCTTGATTAATATTGATGATATGGGTAGTACAAGAGTAGATCTACCACGAGATCAGAGAGGCTAAACCCTAGAAGCTAGCCTATGGTATGATTGTTGTTCGTCCTACGGACTAAAACCCTCCGGTTTATATAGGCACCGAAGAGGGTTAGGGTTACACAGAGTCAGTTACAATGGTAGGAGATCTACATATCCGTATCGCCAAGCTTGCCTTCCACACCAAGGAAAGTCCCATCCGGACACTGGACGAAGTCTTCAATCTTGTATCTTCATAGTCTAGGAGTCCGGCCAAAGGTGATAGTTCGGCTATCTGGACACCCCCTAATCCAGGACTCCCAGCGCTACCTTAGCCGATATCACACCATATTTTGGGGTACTTAAGCCCCTGGTGTATTTGGCCGTACCAAAGTTTACGGGTACAACATGTCATAAGTGAACATATATAGATAGAAAAAGGAATGCAGTAATAGGCAGAAGCTATGTATTGTTTATTCAAAAAGGGTTGCGGTAAAAGCAGAACGATACAAATAGTGCGATAAGCAAGGGAAGGGACTATTTGACATGTCCCCCTCCAGGGGCGAGCTACATGATGATATGTGAAACAAGTATACTGCTCGTTATAGAGACCACCTGGACACTCGACGTAGCTTTCTGCTTTCCCTGGCTGTTGCATAGTGTGTTCGGCGGTTCTACTGCCGGACAGGGCTTCTTGAGAACGAAGTCCTGAAAGTAAAAAAAAGAATGACACAATCGGGAGCCCCTGGTGCGGTTGAGCCGCATTCTGGGCCTGCCGTGGTCGTGCCCCTCCCCCTATGCCCATGGTATTTCCAGAGCGTAATTATGTACACTAGTACTGGTTTCGCAATTTCGCGAGGGCTGGGGTTGGGGCTGCATTGCTACGTGTGCTCGGAACATGCCAGGCGGTCTTGTTGTAGGTTACTCCGAGCGCGCTTGACGGTGTCCGGACGTTGAATAGCCGTACTCGAGAATTGCCTTGAGAGGTTGCTTTTTACTTCCGTCGCGAGGGCCGCCGTATGCTCCTCCGTTCGAAGAGAGCGTTCGGTGTTTCCGTTGACCGTAATGACTCCTCGAGGGCCTGGCATCTGGAGCTTGAGGTATGCGTAGTGCGGCACCGCATTGAACTTTGCAAATGCGGTTCGTCCGAGCAGTGCGTGATAGCCGCTGTGGAGCGGGACTATGTCGAAGATTAACTCCTCGCTTCGGAAGTTATCCGGGGATCCGAAGACCACTTCAAGTGTAACTGAGCCTGTACAGTTGGCCTCTACACCTGGTATAACGCCTTTAAAGGTCATCTTTGTGGGTTTAATCCTTGAGGGGTCTATGCCCATTTTGCGCACTATATCCTGATAAAGCAGGTTCAGGCTGCTGCTGCCGTCCATCAGGACTCTAGTTAGGTGAAATCCGTCAATGATTGGGTCTAGAACCAATGCAGCGAATCCGCCATGGCGGATGCTAGTGGGGTGGTCCCTTCGATCAAAAGTGATCGGGCAGGAGGACCACAGATTGAACTTTGGGGCGACTAGTTCCATCGCATATACGTCCCTTAGTGCATGCTTCCGCTCCCTTTTGGGTATGTGGGTTGCGTATATCATGTTCACCGTCCGCACTTGTAGGGGGAAGCCCCTCTGTCCTCTATTGTTCGGCGGCCGGGGCTCCTCCTCGTCGTTGCTATGCAGCCCCTTGTCATTGTTTTCGGCATTTAACTTGCCTGCCTGCTTGAACACCCAACAATCCCTGTTGCTGTGGTTGGCTGGTTTTTCGGGGGTGCCGTGTATCTGGCACGAGCGATCGAGTATTCAGTCCAAATTGGACGGGCTCGGAGTATTTCTTTTGAATGGCTTCTTCCGCTGATCGGGTTTAGAGCCTCTGAATCCGGCATTGACTGCCGTATCCTCAGCATTATCGCTGTTAATGCGGCGCTTGTTCTTGTTGCGACGTGACCTGCCGTTGCTGTCCTTGGTATCCGAATTACCAGGGCTCTTGGTCATGTTGTTACTACGAGCTAGCCAGCTGTCCTCTCCCGTGCAAAAGCGGGTCATGAGTGTTGTGAGGGCTGCCATGGATTTCGGCTTTTCCTGTCCTAGGTGCCGGGCAAGCCACTCATCGCGGATGTTATGTTTGAAGGCTGCAAGGGCCTCTGCATCCGGACAGTCGACGATTTGATTTTTCTTGGTTAGGAACCGTGTCAAGAATTGTCTGGCCGATTCCTCTGGTTGCTGAACTATGTGGCTTAGGTCATCGACATCTGGTGTTCGCACATAGGTGCCCTGGAAGTTGTCGAGAAATGCGGCTTCCAGGTCTTCCCAACAACCAATTGACTCCGCTGGCAAGCTGTTAAGCCAATGCCGAGCTGGTCCTTTAAGATTGAGTGGGAGGTATTTGATGGCGTGTAGATCATCACTGCGGGCCATGTGGATATGAAGGAGCTAGTCCTCGATCCATACCGCAGGATCTGTTGTGCCATCGTACGATTCGATGTTTACGGGTTTGAAACCCTCGGGGATTTGATGATCCATTACTTCATCTGTGAAGCATAGTGGGTGTACGGCGCCCCTGTATTGGGCTATATCACGACGTAGCTCAAATGAGCTTTGTCTGCTGTGTTCGGCTCGACCGGATTTGTTGTATCCGGCATGACGGTTATCGTCACATGTAGTGAGGCGCCCACGCGATCCGTAGATCGATCTTGTTTGTCTTGCCTTGTCCTCCAATATATCTCACAGGTCTGGCGCATTTCCCCGTGCCTTGGTACTTTTTGAGCAATGCCGGGGTGCGGCTTGAGTGGAGGGCCGAGAGGCCTCTTTGTCGCGGCCACGAGGTGGCTGGTCGACCGCATCATGCGCTGGTGATGTAGGTTTGGGTGGTTCCTCCTCTAATCGGGGTAGCAGCCTACATTTTGGGTAGCTCTTGGAGGGACGTTCGAGTTCATACTCTTCGGCCGCAAGGACTTCGGTCCATCTGTCAGCTAGCAAGTCTTGGTCAGCTCTAAGCTGTTGCTGCTTTTTCTTTAGGCTGCTTGCCGTGGCCATAAGCCTGCGTTTGAAATGCTCCTGTTCGACGGGATCCTCAGGCACGACAACTTCGAGGCTTGCCTCGTCTTCGGAGGGAGGCATGTAATTATCGTCCTCTACCTCTCTGTCTGCCGCTCTCTCATGAGGGATGGCTTCTCCATCCTCCTACGCTGAATCCTGCTGGAGGGGGTTGTCTTCGGCACTGTCCGGGGTGTTATTGTCTCCCGTGCCGGAATCACCGTTTTTGCTGTGGCGGGATTTAGAGCGGCGCCGCTGACGCCGGCGCTTAGGCTGTTTCTTGGAGGGGTCATCCTCCGTTGTTCCATCGCCATTCCCATCTTTTGGGATGCCCACCATGTATATGTCGTATGATGAGGTGGCCTTCCAGTGCCCTGTAGGCGCTGGTTCTTGGTCGTCTCCTGCATCGTCGTCCATACCGTCGATGTCTTCGGAGTCGAAGTTGAGCAGGTCGGTTAAATCATCGACAGCGGCTATGAAGTGGGTGGTGGGTGGGCTTTGAATTTCTTCGTCGTCCGCATCCCAACCTTCCTGACCATAATCCGGCCAGGGCTCTCCTGATAAAGAGAGAGACTTTAGCGAATTCAGGATGTCGCCAAAGGGCGAGAGCTGGAAGATGTCCGTGGCAGTGAACTCCATGATCGGCGCCCAATCGGATTCGATTGGCAGGGGCGCGGAAGGTTCGGAGTCCGGAGAGGAGTCCGACACCTTGGGGTCACGAGCTTCGCAAAAGACAAGGTTGGTGTTCGGCTCAATCGCCGTACAGATCGCAGCCCCCGAGGCGGAGTCCAGCCACCCATCCTCGATCGACGCAATCGGCTCCAAACTAAGGGTCGGAGCGGGCACTGGTGCGGCCCCCAGGGCACTGTTCGGCGGCAGAGTTAGATCATGCCCATCGTGACAGTGCGGCGCGCTTGGCTGTGCCTCGAACCCGTCGAAGATCAAGTCTCCGCAGACGTCAGTCGTGTAGTTTAAACATCCAAATCTGACCTGATGGCCAGGGGCGTATCTTTCAATTTGCTCCAGATGGCCAAGCGAATTGGCCCGCAGTGCAAAGCCGCCGAATACGAGGATCTGTCCGGGGAGAAAAGTCTCACCCAAGACTGCGCTGTTGTTGATGATCGGAGGAGCCATCGGGCCTAAAGATGACGACACAGAGAAACTCTTAATGAAAGCACCAATGTCGGTGTCAAAACCGGCGGATCTCGTGTAGGGGGTCCCGAACTGTGCGTCTAGACGGATGGTAACAGGAGACAAGGGACACGATGTTTTTACCCAGGTTCGGACCCTCTCGATGGAGGTAAAACCCTACTCCTGCTTGATTAATATTGATGATATGGGTAGTACAAGAGTAGATCTACCAAGAGATCAGAGAGGCTAAACCCTAGAAGCTAGCCTATGGTATGATTGTTGTTCGTCCTACGGACTAAAACCCTTCGGTTTATATAGGCACCGAAGAGGGTTAGGGTTACACAGAGTCGGTTACAATGGTAGGAGATCTACATATCCGTATCGCCAAGCTTGCCTTCCACGCCAAGGAAAGTTTCATCCGGACACGGGACGAAGTCTTCAATCTTGTATCTTCATAGTCCAGGGGTCCGGCCAAAGGTGATAGTTCGGCTATCCGGACACCCCCTAATCCAGGACTCCCTCACTCGGCTTGGGGTCAAGCCGGTTCTGAAGAAGGGGGGATTGTCAGTGATCAAGGCATCGGGGCAGAGCAACTAGGAGCGTGTAAAGGCAAGGATTCGACTCGTGGGCCGGCAGCTCGGCCCACTCGCGACCGACATCTTTCCCGGTGGCTTGCAGGCCCGAACTGGGCCCGTTAAGGGGTGTACGCGAGGATATATCCGTTGGCGTGTGTTGCGTGTGGATCTTGGAATGGACTGGTGGCTTCGGCTAGAACCTCGTGAGCCGCGTGTGTGAGCTTGAAACAGCCATCCATGGCGAATTGTTTCCCAGTTCAAATATACAACTGATAGCTTACACTGTATAATTCAGAATTTCAGATTTCTAAGGGCAAGCACAGTACGTTAACGCAATTCAGCACGAGGTATATGCTACCTTCACATCAGTGTGCTGAGGTTGGCGTGCAACCACTTCACAGAGAAGACGGGCTAGGTCTTTGGAACCAGGTGGACACCCATGGCAGCGCAACAGTGCTATGATCCTGACCGGCACTGCGGCGGCGCCCTGCACCAGATCTCCATCGCGAGAGTCGATCTGACCTTGCCCCGCACATTCGCAGAAAGAAGTACCATCAAACCGGAGGGGATTGAGGCGGGGTTGCAGAATTGGGTTTTCGGTCATCGCCGTCGCCCATCGGAGGATACGGTTTGAGACGGCGGATCGGAAACGCTGGTGTGAAAGACAGGGTGAAGGAGGAAGTGGGGGTATTTTTTTTAGGAAAGTGGGGGTAGCTTTGAGTGAATGCATAAACGGAAAATTACTTCATGGCGATGTAATTTTACAGCAGGAACTGGTGTGGCCTTTTTCTCAGACGTAGAACGGTGTGGTCGGGCGCGACATATGGCTGGGTCCATCGACCAGGGAGCATAATTACTTATTCTTCAGGCCACAAATAGACATATGATACACTCTTTTTGCATACATGTACTATATTCCTTAAAGACATATTCATAAATGATACTCCCTCCGTTCGGAATTATTTGTCTCGGAAATAGATGTATCTAGAACTAAAATACGTCTTGATACATCCATTTCTGCGACGAATAATTTCGAACGGAGGGAGTACTTGAAGGCATACCCAAAAATTAGTATACTTTAAACAGAGACATGCTCAAAGTATACATGAGTATTTGTTTTCCATCTAGCCATACGTTTATACCCACAAAATAAAGAAGCGAACTCCCCAACATTCGGTCTAGGGAGACCCAGACCGAGTGTTTCTTACTCGTTAGGGATGAGAAGCGCCCCAACACGAACGCCCTCCACCCCAGGGCCTACAAGCCTTTTTCCTATGAAAAAGAAAACGAAAATAAAGCCCAGTTTAAGCTATGACTAATAAAGCCTAGTTTTTCTGTGACTAATAAACACTGATCTTTTGCATGACAAAATTTCCATGGTATGAAAAAAATTGCCATCTTCAAATTTATGTTTTCAAACGGCGCAAAAAGAAAGAAGTCATGACAATTTGCATCTTCACATAGTGGCATAAAATGTGCATTAAATTTTTTGACGGTACTTTTAATATATGCACGAAGACACAAAAGAATGTTTGTACTACTTATAAAGGTTGGAGTTGGTGGTGAGTTCACATATGTAGCCAACAACCTTCACTATAAACAAATGCACCCTCTTCCTCTTCACATGTGGAAGTAGCAAACTTCCAAGTGACATATAAACAATTGTATTTTACTCATGTGTGAGACCTAACACAAACAAACAAATAAACTACTACTTTAATGTGAAACCAACACTCATTTAGAAGACACAAATAACAATTGCAAAAAAATTGACTCCCAACTCAAAATCATGATTTTCATTTTAGTTTGTCCTCCCAACAAAGTTTTCAAGTTCTATATCATACCATAGTAGAGTGAGAAAATTGTAATGCCCATTCTCCCAAGTCTCTAAATTCAAAATGTTATTTCACTATAAATCTTTCAAAAGACCTACTACGATCACATAAATTTCTTTGACGCCTTCCATCCCTCTTACTGTTTTTGTTATTTTTTCATGACTCTTGCAAAGATATATACTAGCCTTTTGGTCATCTTCTAAGTCAGTGGCCTAAAGTCTCTCTTTTTAATAGCTCCATAGCACGTATGGGCACTGTGCTAGTGTATAAAAAAATTCATCATGTGGAACACACAACAAAAGTGTACCATGTTTGGGTAGTAATTGCCATGTTTCTTGAAGTAATTTATCGTGGTCACATGAAAGATGAAAAACTGAAAATTACCATGGATCATACGTAAAGCAAAATTTGCAAGAAAATTAGAGTAAGTTGCCACAGTCCCATAAAAGTTAATTTGCATGCAAAAAATTACCATTACCAATTATATTGACATGTATATGTAAAAATTGTTGTGGCAATATAGGTAAATTTGCCAAAAAAGGTAAAATTGCCATTGCAAAATAAAATGCAAAAAATTTCACAGAAAAAATAGATTAAAAATGAAATTGCCATGGCATTATAGGTAATTTTGCCATGTCTTTTTTGAGCAAAAACAGTAGGGTAAACCGCTACTGTGACTTTTTTCATTAATAGGAGTGGGTAGTTACAAGTGGATGTACAAAGTGGTTATGACATTGGCCTATGATACATTCACAAGTAATCTAGCCAAGTTTGCATCCCTTCTTTCAGGCTTGGTTTTGCTTTTCTCATGATTGTGCCAAAGTGTTCTTTGAAACTGGCATTGCAATACTCCAAGCTTTTTTGTCTTATGGTAAAAAAATGATGATGTTTCTGTGCTTCCATATGGACCAGCATCCAGCAATCAAGCATTCTTTGAATGATTGAATGTTTGTTCTGTTTTTTTGCTTCCTCCAGCATTTCATTGATGCTCAGGTCAATGTTCCATTCAATACCAATTTGGCTGAAATCACATGAGAAGAAAAGGTGTTTCAGGTGCTCATTTGGTTCATCATCACATAAGACACATTTGCTTGATTCAATATAGAAGTGTTTCCTGGTTAGCCAGTCTATGGTATTTAATCTGTCTAGTAGCAATAACCAAAAGAAAAACTTTTGCTTAGATAAACATCTAGATTTCCAAATCCATTGGAACGGTTTCGGGGCATCAGGTGGGTTACCTATCAACTCCAGGTAAATCCTTTTTGTGCAATATCTTGTAGATGACTAGTAGAACTGCCAGCTGTCACTGCTGTTATTGCTTGCAATATTGATCATGTTCCTCAATGATATGTTTTGTTGTACAACAACAATTGACATAGGTAGATGGAACATTTAGTATATATATTCCCTAGCTATATCATGTGCATCAGCAAATGTTATATCCTTGTCTTTCGCATATGAAAATAGTTGAGGAAATTTATTATTAAGTGCATCATCCTCCCATTTGTTAGACCATAACCTAATGGTAGATCCACCACCTACTTTGCAAAGTGTCATGTTTCTGAAATCATTTAGAATGGATGTGAGAACCTGGAATTAACTTCCAGACCCTCATGTGTATATTTGTTAACCCCATGGTCATTATTGACAACACAACGAAATGATATCATTGCACAATACGTAAAAGGTATTACAAATAGTATATTTGTCATAAGACATACCTAGTGAATTGTATCATGACATTTATTACATTTAGAAAACGGCGGAAAGTACAATCCGTAGCAACTCCATCTCAGCCACAGGCAGTCGATGTAGTCCACGTGTCCTCACTCCTCAGGATCATCATAATGGTCGTAGTCAACACCCTTGTCTTCATAGATCTCTGTTGTTCAACAAAAGTATTGCCATGAGTACATTACATACTTAACATGCCTCCCACGGGGAAGGACCTAATAGCTACATGTGGCTTCAAAGGAAGGCTATATGGCTCATTTGCATAAAAGCTAATTTTGTTTGAAATGACATAGTACTTGGATAATAGCAGTTTTAGATGAAAACATGTTTTATCTCTAGAATAACTTTCAACAAAGTGAGGATCCTCGATCAACTCACACTTTTCATAGGTTCCAAGAGAAGGGGCAAAGAGGGAATAAGCAAGACAGGTCCTGTACGTCAAGAAAGATTCATGTGTCATCCATGACCGTGGACACAACTATTCGAATAGTTTTACACTCTGCACAGGTCGTACACTTTACCCACACGACAAAATCCCGTCTTGATGCCACCAGTGGCCATTGGTATAGTACACCATTTGGTATACCGGCAGGGAGATTGTGACGAGGTCTTTGGACTAGATCCCCCAAAGATGTGACATGCCCATTGGGTCTGGCGCACAGAACTAAGAGTACGTCCTCAAACCGGTCCCCCATCTGTGCCGATGATACTCCCCACAGGGCAACTATCCCATCTGCGGTATGGCGACATCAACACCTAAGGCTGACTAGCTTACTTAACCAAGCCAGTGCCCATACAACATGTGGCTGTACTGTTTACACAATCTTCAAATCCAAGACTTATTAGGCCTCATGCGGCACGGACGACTGATCACCCCCTTCAACCTGTGAAGGGCAGCCAATCGCTCCTTCAATCCTTGATTCAGCTATCGCCCGCGCCAGTATTCAAATGGTAAGTTTCAACTAGAGTAGAAGAGGATAGAGAAGGTCAACAAGAGCCAACTGGCCTAGCTCAGCGTTAAGTTTCAACTGCAATGACTCAGAGGTCATTCAAAAGGAATCTATAGGGTGATAAGCATGGGTAAGCATTTCTACTCTACCGGAATTATATACTTCTACTCAGGTGTCAAACGAATAGGCGACAAGCGGATCAAGGTAATGTGTCAATCAACACGCTAACTACAAGAATTAAAATGGCATGCATATAGTAGCCATAAAATACAATGCAGTTTTGTAAAACATAGAATAAGTATGATCAAAGAAGGAGGAATGCCTTCGTTGTTGAGTCCTTTTTCAGTAACCTGTTATCTCCATGTCTAACATCACCACTCCCTACTCATCGCAATGATAGCAAAGGCAAACACAATAAATACCAGAGCAAAAGTAAATCCAAATAACATCCAAACAAATTAAGAGTTGATGGATGAAAAGATATTGATCAAGATGGAGATTCCGAAGATGAGGAGCATGATAGGAACATAAGGGATATGATTTAATGAAGGGACAGGGTTTGGTTGATGATGACTAATGAAGGCTTGCCAACATGACTAATGTTTAAATATGAACTGTGTACTAATCGCTAGTAGTGTCCACTACACATCGCGGCTAATAGGTAACTACCATATAACAAACACAATGGCATCAACACACAAGAAATTAAACCGTCCTATGAATTTAACTACACAATCACAACATGGCATGATAAATATAGGATTTAACCACAAATAAATATTTAGATAGAATCCAAATATTCATAATGGTCAATAGAATCCAAACATTTACATTAACTCTATAATAACTCAAAACAAGTGTTCTATAAGACAACCAAACCAACATTATAAAACATACTACTTAAGCAATCAAACATCATTCAACAACATTAATTGAATTGATCTAGGTTTAGACCTAAATCATTATTGAAATAAAATAGGACCAAGTACATAACATCAAATCAATTCATTTGTCAAACAATTAACAAGAAACTATACAACAAATAGAACAAAAGGATGAACAACTATCCTTGACATGATATGATTAAGATTAATAATCAACCACAAGTAAATATTTGGATGAATCCAAATATTTATAATGGTTAACAACAATGAATGACTAGACCCCAATCATAACAACTATTAGTAAGCATCTCTATAACAAGAGCTAAACCATTACATGGTGAAAGCTAATTAAACAACTAAATAAGAAGACACATTTTGATACAAGGTATGTGAGTATAGAATTACTAGAGGTCTGAATGAATAACACAAGCATCACACATACGAGTGATCATGATAAGATACTTAACTAGAATATGCTCTTAAATAATAAAGAACAACTAATAGCCAAATTACCAGTAGCAATAATATTACCGGCACATGCTTAAACAAGAGATCAAACTATGCACACTAGGCATATGAGAAAGATACAACTAAACTAACATGAAAGGTAACTATCATATGCATGTGATGAACTATTGCAACAAGTATAGAGAACTCATAATACAAACGTGTGACAAGTTAAGCATGCATAAGCAACACTAGAATAACTATAAACATGGAGTATAATAAGGCATGAAAGGTTATTAGCATGACATGTGTAGGCTTGAGCATACCACAACTGCAACAACTAGATAAAGTAGATATGACAAGTAGACATGTATGGTCATCACAAGAGATACGAGAGTATGCTACCAATACAATACTACTCATAAATTTGAAATAATTTAGTTGATATCAACTAACATGACTATCAAGCATGGCAATAGCACACAAGCCTATATACTAGTTGACATGTAAGCACATTGACTATGCATACAAACATGTAACCAAGTAATAATATATCATTGAATGAACAATAATAAGAATTGCACCACAGTAGCATGAATAACAAGGACAAGATCATGACATGCATTTTCTATCTATTACAACTTTGTCGGGGTGATGAACCCCGGGCTGGCAACGAAACCCGGATCCTTTTCAAAAAATATTAGGGCCGACATCACCCCTCAACCTGGCGCGCACTTGGCCGGGTTCGTCAACCCGGCCAAGTCCCTCAACTTGGCTAAGCCCTTTGACCTGGCAGAGCCAAGATTTCCCCAGCAAGCCAGCTCCCGCGTGGCGCCACCCTCAACCCCACCACGAGTCGGCTCTTGTCCCATCCAAGGTGTGCGATGGGACAAGTCCCCGAAGAGGGGATGAGCGTGGCCATAGCGCCTCACCAACTCCTCTGACCGGCAGAGGCGTGGCAACAGTGGCCCATACACTACGCTGACCGAGGCCGGCATGGATATAGTGCGCCCATCATCACTGCTGATGCAGGCCGACAACAACCAGGCGGTGCGTGACTTTAGCTGAGTCGACCCGGCCACTCTGTGAAGATCGACAAAACGGAGAACAGTGCCCCGTGGTGCACGGGGCCCACGCCCGGACAACCCCGCGAGCCCTGGCACCCGACGGCCCCAGCACCGGCTTCCTGGATGCTGACATCCCTGCCCCGGGGCCTCATATCTTTACCATTGTAACCTTGGGGGGTTAACCTATGAAACCCCCCAGGAGGCCTCCATGCACGGGGCGATCATATCA